>NC_067165.1:44490470-44610470 GCF_903995435.1 Acomys russatus
GGTTCTAGAAGGCGATCATCCTGAAAGGCAGTAGGATCCTTGAAGGCGATCATCCTGAAAGGCAGTAGGGTTCTAGAAGGGGACCTAAGAGGCTGTTTAAACTTCAGGCTATGAATTAAACAGGGATCACACAAAGAAGACCAGTAGGGCAGACTATCTAGGAAGGGCACCACAGACCTGAGGAAGCCTTGCTTCACAGGCTTGGCCAAGGTGCCAGTCCCTTGAGGAGATCTCTAGAGATGTGGCCAACCTCCTCTGCCTGGAGCATGCATTTCTGTGGGTATAAATTACTCGTCTGGGCTGACGGCTTTAGCTGTGGCCTGGGATGGTTTGCTTCAATTAAAAACAGCACTCCTTGCTGAGAGCTTGCGGGTCATGGGGGAGATGTGCTTGCTGCTCTTTCTTCTCCATTCTCCCTATTCCCAGCTCCTTTACAGGTGTCAGGAGAAAGTGGAGCAGAGTGAGGCTCGGAGAGAGCTTTCTTCAGCTGGGTTGTTTGCTGTGTGGTGTCCCACAGACTCGGGGATGGTCCCTCGGCCCGCCGATGATGGGCTGTTTTGAAGATGGTAGGAAGAGGAATGGAGGAGCCAGAGTACGTGGTAATACCCGGTCCCCAGTGCTCTCTCTGATGCCCACCCTGTCCCACATCAGTTAAATGGCTCTACACCACTGAGCCCTCCCAACCCCGTGGACAGACCCTCTGACTCTGTGAGCTAAAACAAATAATTTCTCCATTAAACTACTTCCCCCAGGTGAGAAGAATGAGCCAGCACAGGCATGCTGGCCCACATGAGAACATTCACCTGATGTGGAAGGGGCTGTTGAGGGGTCAGACACCTGGGAGGTCAGGAATACAAGCAAATTTTGGGGCTCATAAATTAAAACCTAGGTCTGGCGTTTGACACCCAAGAACACTGAAGAAAAGTGGCCCATGTTCTCCCTGCCCATCTCCATCAGACCCCACCCCATCTCTCTCTTCTCCTCTCTAACCAGGAAGGCTTTCCAGAAGTGTGGGGAACCGTGCCAAATTCTGCCATGTCAGAAATGCCCTGCTTAGGCTGCATGCTGTGACCTTCGAGTTGCTGACCTTTGCCGAGGGTCACAGCATGCAGCCCGGGCACGGGATTTCTGACATGGCAGAATTTAGCACAGCTCCCCACACAGAAAGACTCCTGTGTCATCAATTAGGAAGCCCAGCTGAGGTTGTCAGAGTCCCACCCTCCTTCCTGCCCTACATGGACATATACGCTTCTAACGTCCATTGAGCTTTCAAAATTGGACCCCCAAGCTGAGACCCTTTGACGTTCTGGCATGCTATGTCTATTGATAAGCGAGGGAGAGTTATTCTTGGCATAAACAGAAGTGGGAGACAGACTCACAGATCAGTTCCTCATCCCCTGGGAGCAAAGAGATTGTGAATTTAGGGGTGTGAAGAAGACTGTATGATAAAGGGGTCACGAGGGCCTGTCTTTTCTGGGAAAAAAAGGCAAATATTTTTCTGGGAATTTAGACACCACCCTGTCTGCCTGCTTTGTGGCTCAGTCTGGTCACTGTGGTGATTATCACTACTTGGTGACACCGTGTGGATAGGACTACGGTGACATTAAATGTAGCTTGGTGTCACTGTCGGACAATGTAGACACTGTAGCTTCAGCCGGCCTGTATAGAAGGGCTCTGGTCTATACCCACCCTCTCCTCAGGCATAGGGCTAAGTCCAGGTAGAAGTTGGGAGAGTGATGCCGCCCCTGAGGAAGACTCATGTAAGGAAAGATGATGAGAATTCCAGAGACATCTGATGGCTGCGTGACCAGTGGCCAAGTGTGGCTGGTGCAGCACATGCTCAAACCAGAGGCACAGCTGGCCTGTTTAGACAAGTGGTACTGGACCGTCCCGAGCTCAGGCCCATCTGCGCCCACGTTAGGACCCATTTGCTTTCACGTGTCAGGACACCCATGTCATGGAAGTGACTTTATAGACAAACACAGCTATGCTAAGTCCAATAACCAAATACACCATGGACTCAGGAGACAGTTCCTTCCTCACATCGCTTTTTTTGGTAGGGTTTTTGTCAGCTATCAGATACCAGAATGAGCACCATAGTGGGCAGCTTGAATAACAGGAGTTTATTCTCCAGAGACCGGAAGCCGAAGATGAATGTGTGAACAGGGGGATCCCTCTTGGGGTGTAAGAGGACACTGTGTTGAAAGTTATATGTTAATTTGACCTAAACTAGAGTCATCTGCAAGGAGGGCAACTCACCTGAGAAAGTACCTTCATAAGATTCAGTTGTTAGGGCCTAGAGAAATGGCTCAGTGGGTTAAGAGCGCTGCCTGCTCTTCCCGAGGTCCTGAGTTCAGTTCCTAGCAACCACATGGTGGCTCACAACCATCTACAATGAGATCTGGTGCCCTCTTCTGGCCTGCAGGTGGACATATGGACAGAATAAAAAATCAATCAATCTTAAGATTCTTAGTGACAACAGAGAAAGGCCCAGTCCATTGTGGGTGGGGCCAGGCCTGCGCTGCTGGTCCTGGTTTCTATAAGAAAGCATTCTGAGCAAGCCATGGGGAGTAAGCCAGTAAGCAGCATGGCCTCTGCATCAGCTCCTGCCTCCAGGTCCCTGTCCTGTGTGAGTTCCTGTCCTGATGGTTTTAGAAGATGAACAGTGCTGTGGAAGTGTGAGCCAAATAAACCCTTTCCTCCCCAACTTGCTTCTGGTCACTGTGTTTCATCACAGCGTTAGTGACCAAACTAAGCCAGGCACCGGCCCCATCTCTCCTTCCAGGCTCTGACGCTTGCTGCAATTCTTCTGTGTGCTCTGGCTTAGTGGAGGCATGTGCACCTCTAACTATTTTGCTTTAAAATCTAAAGTGTGAGAGACTGTGTGTTTGTAGCTATAGCTATGATTGATGTGTGTGTGTGTGTGTGTGTGTGTGTGTGTGTTCACGTGAGTGTGCACTTGCCATAGCACACATGTGGAGAGCAGAGGGCAACTTTAAATTTTAGTCATCTTCTACCTTGTGGACTTTGGGTATTCTCCTGTCTCCATCTCACCATAGGAATTCTGGGATTAGAAGAACGGGGTCACTGTGCCTGCTTTTTTGGGTTGTGAAAATCTGAACTCAGGCCCTCATTTGTGTGTGAGAAGAGCCTTGGGCACTGAGTCCCAGCCCAGCCGTCTGCCCCACCCTCCTCAGGGCCCCTCTGTCTGAGCCCTCTCCTATCATTTTCTTCTGTTAGGATTAGTCCTACTGGATTGGGCCCTCCCTTTGACATGGTTTGCCTATAAATGCCTATATTTTGAGGAAAGTAGCACTCTGAGGTGACGTTGTTCCTTCAGCTTTGTTTTTTATTTGGAGTTGACTCAATTCATCCCAAATAAAGCTTAGATGAGAGAAAGCAGCCCTCATGGCCTTCCTTCCCAAAAAGCAGGTAAATGTCCTCATGGCAGCCGGAGCATCGATCCCTCCTGAAGGCTCCCAGGTGGGAGCCACTAGCTCCATCTCCTGTCTCCTTAGTGCTGTGGCCCCTCTGTCCTCCTGTGCTGTGCTGCGTTATTCAGAGGGGAGAGCAAGGGCTGGGAGAAGAGTGGGGCTGCAGGTCATGAAGACTCCTTGCCCTCTGGCATGGTGGGTTGGCTTTTTTTTTTTTTTTTTCCTCTTGTAAGTACAAGAGAATTAGGGCTCTTTCCCATCCTCTTCCATTTTCCCAGGGAATTACAGACTTTGCATAGAGGAGTACAGAAGCATCCAAAAGCAATAATTATAATCACAGCGCCTTCACCCTCGCTTCCCTGGTAGTAAATGGACCATGACCGATGTGTTTCTGGAGAACATCTCCCCACATCTTCCTCGGCGGTGGAGCTCGTGTATAATAATGCTTTGTCCCAGTTGAATGCAGCAGATTGGGTGCAGTGGAGCAAGCCTGGGGCAGCTCCAAGGTGCCATTACAGGCTGTGAAGGGAGAGGCGCCTTGAGAGGAACAGATAGGAACAGTGACACTGAGCAGGCTAGGGTGCAGTGAGGTGTCCTTGGGAAGGTGAGTGGAGGCTTTGGGGTAGAGCAAAGGTCTGACTCCCTAGCCAGAGTCCGAGCTGGGAATCTCTCCTGGGTCTGCGTGTGTGTGTGTGTGTGTGTGTGTGTGTGTGTGTGTGTGTGTGTGTGTGCGCGCGCGCGCGCGCGCACGTGCGCGCATGCGTGTGCATGCGTGTGCACAGGCACTGCATGTGGAAGTCAGGTGCCAGTTCTAGTGTTTCCCACGGTCACTCCCCACATTGATATTGAGGCAATACTCCCCTGTTCCTAGCATCTCGCTGGTTTGACGAGGCCAGCTGCCCAGAGAGGCTCAGAACTTCACTTAGTTCAGCCACCTACTAAGATTACAGTGTGTGTCACTTAGAGTTTTTACACAAGCTGATTCTGGGGATTGAAACTCACATCATCAGCTTGCAGGGCAAACACTTTGCCTGCTGAGTGTCCCCCCCAGTCACCCCTCCTCCAATCCCTGCATGCTTGGGCCCAGTGGTAAGAACAGCATGTAAGGGCAGTGGCCTTAGGGCTGGCGTGCTGGGGTCTTACGGTAGACCAGATGCCTCATTTTCTTTTCGCGTTGAATGTGCATGCAGAGATCTGCCCGAAAGATTTGGGACTCGAGGTAAGAACGACGGAGAGATGGGCAACATGTCTGTCATATAAGGGAATGGGTTTTCTGCTAGGAATCAGTGTTCATAGGATGGCGATCTGTGCCTGGGGCATAAACCAGTATCGGGGAAATTGGGCACAAATTTGTGTGAGCCACCTCAGAGCCTGAGAACCTAAGGGTCTTTACCATGGGCACTGCGGCTCACTGGTTAGGGCGTGCTCCATCCTGGTGGGCAGGCAGTGTAACAGGAGTGGCTCTTGGCTGTGGCAGAGGCACATGAGGCTGCTCGCTCACATCTAGGAAAACGAGAAAGCAGAGATGCGGCAGGATGTGGGGCCAGGCTTCAACCCTCCAGGCCCACTCCTCACACCTCAGCTTCTCCCAGTTCAGCCTTGCTTTGTAGCTAGAACCTTCCAAAAAGCACCCCCACCCCAAGAGTTCAAACTTAGGAGCCTGTGGAGGACATTCTGTATTCAATCATGACACAGACAACACTTCATATCAAGCCATGACACGGAGGACATTTCATATTTGATCATGACATGGTGGGCAAAGCCCTGCTTTGAGATTCTGGAGGCATCTCCAACAGCAATAACAGCACGCACACAAATCAGATTTAATGCATATTCCCTTGGGGGTTACAAATAACCTCATGACTTTCTTAAACAAGGCAGCATATTTGAGCCTCCGGATCAATGTCCCCTGTTACCCCATTACTCTTCTATATACACGGGATTTCAGTGTAAATCAAGGTACCTGGAAGTGAATGTTCACAATTAATTGGCATCTTGGTATGTAAAGGGGCATGGCCGTATGCTTCGAATATGGGCAGCTAATGTCCTGTCACTGTAAATTAGGACCCAAATGGTTCTGGAATATTGATGTGCCATGAAATCTGGAATTGACAGAGGACCAGAGGTGATTTTTATACAAATGGGTCCCTGATGGGAGTGCTGAGACGTCCTTCTCTGTTTCCCCCACATCTCTGGGCAAGTGTGAGAGGGCAGAGGGACGGGTCTTGAGGTGTGCCACCCACATGAGCCCAGGGCTGAGCCCTAAAGTCCAGGCACCGTGAGTGCATGCTTATGGATGGGTCTGCCCTGGCCTGAGAGGTTTCACCTCTGAGTTTTTCACTGCTCACAGGTAACTGTCAAAACACTAAGGCCATAACAAACCTTTACGACAACATAAAATAAACACATGCTCAAGTTTTGTCCAACTCATTAATTACTGAGGAGCCAAAGAGGTGGGAAGGTGTACAGGAGTGGCAGCAGCCAAGTGGAAGTTCCAAAGACCAGCAAGGAGAGAGAGAGAGAGAGAGAGAGAGAGAGAGAGAGAGAGAGAGAGAGAGAGAGCACTAGGGGAGAATGGAACCTTTACCTTTGGGGTTGGAGACACTCAGTAGAAAACTTCAGGTAGCCCGCAGCTTCACAGTGATTAAGCAAGCTCCACCCTCCTGTGAACAGAAGTGTTCCGTGTGTGTGTGTGAGAGAGACTATGCTCTCCACTGGTCCATGTATAGATGAAGCTCTCTAATTGCAGGGGGGCGGGTGTGCGGGGAGGGTGTGACTGGCTGAGTATAGTGACGGCCTTCAGAAGCTCTGTGCCACATAGCTGCCGCAGATAGATGGCTGCAACAGCACTCATTCCAAGACGACACAGAACTTTCTCCAACCATAAAGAAGTCTTCAAGGGTCTGTGAGCCCCCCATCCTCCTTCTAGAAAGCCTTGGGCCTCAAAATAAACGTCAATCCAGTTGGTTCTGTCTTTGGGTGGGTAGAGGAACTTTACTGGGCATCGGGTAAGTGGCTGTGTTTCCATGGGCTGTCAAATATAAACCCTGCCTAAGCTGGTCCAGGAAGCTGGGCTGGTGGCCAGCCATGGGCTCCCAGCATCTGTCTTCCTGGCAGGGCTCTGACTGGAGCCCCTTTCAGGGTAGCGTGGTTATCTTAGCATCTCCCTTCTTTGGTGAGTGTCTGTAGACCTTATGTCAGATTCTGTCTGGCGGACTTACCCATGTGAGTGAGAAAAACAGGCAAGGCTCTTGTCCTTTAAAAAATAATCTTCCATCAGCAGGTCTGGGACCAACTGAGGCAGAGAAACCCAGGGCCGATAAAGCAATGTGTGTTTACACACACATGCCACTCTGCTCTGGAGCTCTTGACAGCACTCAGGTGGAAAGCAATTTAGGATGGTTTCTCATTCATTGGTTGGTGGGTGGGATTAATTATCTTCACCTCTCAGTCCCACAGCCATACTCTACTCAACAACAAGAAGCTAAAGGCTCACATTAGTGGGCTGTTCGTCACGCATAAAAAGAAGCCGAACGCAGGCTGAGGGCTGCAGCTTCTCACAGACTTCTCCAGAAAAAAGTGATGAGAAACTTCACACAGGAAGTAGGTAAGCATGTCACCTGCATTGGCCCACTAGTCACGGTGTCCACTAATGGGTCCATCTGTGATGGAAGGTGCTCAAGTATGCAGCAAATTTTTTCTATGTAGAGTGTCCCTTTTCTTTTTTTCTTTCTTTCTTTCTTTCTTTCTTTTCAAGACAGGGTTTCTCTGTGTAGCTTTGGCTGTTCTGGATTCGAGGCTGGCCTTGAACTCACAGAGATCTACCTGCCTCTGCCTCCCAAGTGCTGGGATTGTAGGCGTGAGCCACCGTGCCCCACTTAGAGTGTCCATTTTCAAAAGCCACATGTGCTATGAAATACCATGTTCAGAGAAGTTAGTCTAGTGTATTGGTTGGCTGGAGTAGGAGAAAAGTAAAAACAAGAAAACCTCTGAGGGTGGACAGATGGCTCCCCACCGAGACAATGCTCCCCTGTTCCTAGAATCTTGCTGGATTGACGAGGCTGGCTGCTTAGGGAGGAAAGGACACTTGGCACCAAGACTGATGCCCGAGTTTGATCCCAGGGACCCACATGATGAAAAGAGAGAACTGACCCTCGAAAGTTGTTCCTCACACATGCACACTTAGACACGCATACACACACACACACACACACACACACACGAGTGTAAAACCGATAGGATGAGAGGAGGGCTGTGAAATGCCATCTGTTGGACATAAAGTGGTTGTTGCACTTATGAACTTGCAGGAGCCGTGGTTACCAGCAGATGAAGCCAGCCAGTGTCCCAGCTGTTGACAGTTGATGGCTGCTGAGGAGATGCCAGCTGGTTTTCTTTGGGGTTGCAGCCACTTACAGGCTGTCCGTGTGGCAGCGCAGGTAGCATGATTAGAAAAAGAAAAAGATGACATGAATTTGGGACGGGGATGTGTGAGGGCGTCAGGAGCTACTTGTAGGAAAATTGTGTCTATGATGGTATGGATGAAGTCCTCAGAGTTAAAGAAGTAGAACCCTGTGTTCTCTATCTCCTGACAGTTGGACAGAAATTTACAAAAGTGAGGTTCCCTCCCCTCCTGTGAGGAAGGTCAAAGGGCAAACATGAAGGTCTGCTGTAGCCCCCCCCCCCCACGAGCGGGAGGACAGGCCCAAGGCTAAGCAAGCTCACTAGCCAGCCTCCTTGACTTGCCTCCCACAGTTGGTCGCCCTTAGAGATCTGGAGTTATCTTAGCTAGGGTCTCATTTCTGTGAAGAGACACCGTCACCATGGCAACTCGTATAAAGGAAAGCGTTTACTTGGGGCTGGCTTACAGTTCAGAGGCTCAGTCCATTATTATCACGGCGGGAAGACAGCGTGCCGGCAGGCATGGTGCCGGAGAAGGAGCTGAGAGTTCTACGTCATGACCGAAGAGCACCAGGAGAAGACCATACCACACTGGCTGTAGCTTGAGCTTAGGAGACTTCAAATCCTGGCCCCACAGTGACACACAGTGACCCACTTCCTCCAACAAGGCCACGCCCCCTAATAGTGCCACTCCCTAAGGGTCAAACATTAACACACATGAGTCTGTTCAAACCATCATAGTCCTTTCCCCCTTGTTCATCTGTCTCCAGAGCAAACCCAAGCTCTAGGGCACATCTTCGAGAAGTGCTCGCTCTCTGGGCGTCATTACCATGTTTGTGTGCATCGTGCAAGGCATCCGTGCCTGTTTGTTCATCTCTCACGGGTCTGTATCTTACTACGGCAGCTCAGCCGGTGAGTGGAGGTGGATTGGTAGGAGGGAATTCCTGTTTCCCCCGACACTACAGAAGAGCCTTCCTGAGTAAGCTGCTGGGGTTGTTAGCAGGAGACAGAGCACAGGAGAGGGACAAGGTCTTTGTCTCGGGTGAGGAAAGAGCTGCCTGTGCTTGCTTACTGACTTTATTATTTTCTAAAACTTCGGCACTCCGTCTGTCTTAGTCCCTCTGCGATGCCACAACAAAATCCCTGACCGAAGCTACTTAGAGGACAAAGGGTTTTTGTTTGGGCTCGCAGTTTCACGGCACCTACTGTCCACCATCGCAGCGAAGGCATGCAGCGGGCGAGCAGGAGGCTGGGTGGCCATGCTGGCTGTCGTGAAAGAAAAGGAAAACACAAAGTGGGGCTATAAAACTCAAAAGCTTCCTCCAGTGAGTCCCCGCTTTGTAAAGGGTCTACAGCCTTCCTAGGCAGCATCACCAGACAGGGAGCCAGTGTTCCAATCAGTGGGCCTCTGGGGGCCTCTTCTCAGTCAGGCCACAGCACCGTCCATCCACCCTGAGTTACAAACCAGTCCACTTTCAGTTGTCACAAAGCCTGCCTACCTCTCTTCAGTGAGGAGCTCCCATCCCCTCCCCGCACCCCAGGCCTCACCACATGCGTCACATATGCACGCGCGCGCGCGCGCACACACACACACACACACACCACACAGCACCCTCCTTAGCACCACAGCTTGGTTTTTGCTTTGTTCTTGAATGTCCTAGAAATGAAACCATACCATGCACACCCCTTTGGCTCAGCCGCTTTTACTAAGCAGCATCTACAAGCCTAGTCAAAGCAAGATTTCAGAGGGTGGAGTCTGTGCCGATAAGGAGGGCGCAGGTGGGTGTAGTAACTCACAAAATGGCAGACAGGAAGCAGAGCGCGAGACAGAAGGCTGCTCCCCAGGACCCAGTGCTAGTGACCCACTTCCTTCATATAATGAGTACTATTGTTTATTCCTGCTTCCTGGGAATATACCAAATGTGTTTTATTGCTGACGGACTATCAGGAGATTTTACTCGAAGGCTATTACACACGAAGCTACTACAAATGCTCCAGTTTATGTTGTTGGGGGAAACATAAGCATGAAGCTATTTTGAGCATCTGACTGGAGTGGATCTGTTGGGAGAGAGGCATGTACAGTCAGCTGCCCGTGCTCACAGCCGGATGGAGACGCTCGGAGTGACCCCCAGTGCCAAGTCAGCGAATTCTGAGCGCTTGCTTCTCGGGAGATTCAAAGCTGTGTTCCCACCGGGCTCCCATCAAATAAAGTTAATCAGCAGATGAACACATAGCTTTGCTGTTTAAGGAAGTTTCTGTTTAAGGGCATCTACCCCCATTTACGATGTGTGTTCCTTAAGTTTGAACTCACTGATGGCTGCACGCCTGTATGACGCGTGTCTGCCACATACTTTCTGTGTTGGGCACGTCATGTCCTTATCACACATAGGAGCACTAGGTGGAGGTTCAGCATGGTTTAAACAGCAGAATAATTGCATTAAACATTTTTTATCACCTCTGAAAGAAAGAGCGTGCTGGGGCTCGGTTCAGCCTATCCTTTTTAGTGGATGTTTGACGACGAGGTAAATCTCATGCAAATTCTTGCAAACAGTAGAAAATGGGTGACCATACCCATTTCTTTTTGTAAATCAGCAGGACTTTCACAGCCAACCTGGGAAAACCACTGAGAAATGATCAAGAAGCTCATCCCTCATGCACTAAACGATATCAGATGCAGGTTAGAAACTAGTGAAGGGGGCATTGCATCACCATCCTCCGCGTCTTGGTCCACAGATGCAGCATTTAAACATCTCACCACTAAATTTTATTGTATTTATAGAAATGGAGTAAACTTTATATCTTTCCTTCATGGACTCAGGAAAGTTGTTTAACAAGCTGAAAATCATTCTAGAAACTTCTCAGTAAGGCTAGGCACAGAACAGTGCTTCCAGACCTGGCAATGGCAACCTCTGGGAAATGCTCTTACTGTTGAAACAGCTGTGGGTGGGTGGGGTGGGTATGATGGGGGGGTGGGATGGGGTGAGGTCGGGTGTGTGGGGTGTGAGCGGTGTGGTGGTAGGTGGGATGGGGTGGGGTGAGTGGGGTGGTGGGGTGGGTGGGATGGGGGATGATGGGGTGAGTGGGGTGTGTGGGGTGTGAGCGGTGTGGTGGTAGGTGGGATGGGGTGGTTTGAGAGGGGGATTGGTCGGAGGGATGGAGTGGTGTGGGGTGGCGTGAGTGGGGTGGTGGGGTGGGTGGGATGGGGGATGATGGGGTGAGTGGGGTGTTGGGGTGGGTGGAATAGGGTAGGGTAAGTGGGGTGGGTGGGGTGGGGTGGGGTGGGGTGGGGTGAGTGGGGGGTTGGGGTGGGTGGAATAGGGTAGGGGAAGTGGGGGGGGTGGGGTGGGTGGGGTGGGGTGGGGGAGTGGGGTGTTGGGGTGGGTGGAATAGGGTAGGGTAAGTGGGGTGGGTGGGGTGGGTGGGGTGGGGTGGGGTGAGTGGGGTGGTGGGGTGGGTGGGATAGGGTAGGGTGAGTGGGATAGGGTGGGGTGAGTGGGGTGGGTGGGGTGGGGTGGTAGGGTGGGTGGGGTGGGTGGGATAGGGTGGGGTGAGTGGGGTGGGTGGGGGGGGGTGGGGTGAGTGGGGTGTTGGGGTGGGTGGGATAGGGTAGGGTGAGTGGGGTGGGTGGGGTGGGTGGGATAGGGTGGGGTGAGTGGGCTGGGTGGGGTGGGGGTTGAGGGTGAGGGGTTGCGGTGGGATGGGGTGAGTGGGGTGGTAGAGTGGGTGGGGTGAGTGGGTTGGTGGAGTGGGTGGGGTGGATGGGATGGGAGGAGTGCTGGGTGGGGTGGGGGATGGTATGGGGTGAGTGAGGTGGTGGAGTGGGTGGGTGGAGTGGGGCTGTCTTCTACAGTAGGATGGGATGGAAGCTCCCACTTTCCCTGAAGAGTGTCTGAGAGGAGTTACAATCTTGTACAATTTCTCCAGCCCTGCCGATTTTGCTTACATGTTTGAAAGCTTTGCTGTTAAGCACATACTTATTTAAAATTTCTTTTTATTTTTCTCAGTAAAGTACCCCCTTATCATTAAGTAATGCCTGTGTTTGTCCTGGGTGGTTTTTTTTTCTTTTTGTTTTTCTTTTTCTTCTAGATACCACCATGCCTGGTACTGATATGACCGCTCCAGCCTTCTTTCGATTACTGTCTACACAGCACATAATTTTCTATCATTTTACTTGTTTCTTTATTATTTTATTACAGCTTTATAGGGGTGTAATTCACATGCCATAAAATCCACCCATTTAAAGTGAACAATTCAATGGTTTTCAATATAGTCCCAGAATTATGCTGTGATTGCAACAATCAATTTTACGGCAATTTCATGGCGAGAGACGTAACCTGGGAGGCCAGAGCATCTGCCCTTGCCGGCCTCACCCACCCCTGTTGTAGCAAGCTATTCCCTTCCAGCATGCCGTGAACACCGCCATCAGGAGGCTGGTCCACTCTGGAGAGCCACAGAGGCCGGAGCGGCTGCAGAGGCTGAACACTGATGGCAGAGGCTCACAGAGATGGTGAGGAGGCTGTTAGCATGCTCGCGGGTTGTGCTGAGGGCCAGCAGCCTGTCACTTGAGATTCCACCCACTCCTCACCCTTGGGCTCTAGAGGCACCCAGTCTTGGGGTCCGCATGCCAAGGCCACTGGCAATGGAAGGGTGGATGGGAGTGGCAGCCCAGGGGTACAGCTGTGAATCATCAGCCATACTAGGAAACAACTTTCTAACAGGCCATCTCACTGCCCATGAGGGAGATCGGATCTTTTATAGTTCTGGGGTTTTTTTGTTTTTTGTTTTTTTTTTGTGTGTTTGTTTTTGTTTGTTTTTTGGGGGGTTTGAGACAGGGTTTCTCTGTGTAGCCTTGGCTGTCCTGGACTAACTTTGTAGACCAGGCTGGCCTCGAACTCAGCAATCTGCCTGCCTCTGCCTCTGCCACCACTGCTTAGCTATTTTATGGTTTTTAAAGGTTTCAATTACATATGTGCACGTCTGTGTCTGTGCATGTGAGTGCAGGGGACTGGGGAGGCCAGAAGCGACATCAGAGGCCCCAGCGCTGGAGTTATAGGCAGTTGTGAGCTGCCCAGTGTCGATACTGGAAACCAAACCCAAGCTGGGTGCAAGAGCAGCTGGTGACCATTCGTGACCATTCTTGATGAGCCGTCTCTTCTTGCATTGGTTAGGTTTCTTTGCTTTTTTGTTTTTTATTTTTTTTTTTTTTTTTTTTTACTAAGACTACACTCACCTGGAAGAGGGGGCCTCGTCTGAGGAAATGTTCCCACCAGATTGGCCTGAAGGAATGTCTATGGAGCATGGTTTTGTTTGTTTGTTTGTTTGTTTGTTTGTTTGTTTGTTTTTTAAGTAATTCATGTGGGAGGATCCAGCTGGGGGGGAATGACAGCCAGGTGATAAGAGAAAGTGGGCTGAGCAAGCCGTGAGCAGCAAGGCGGGTAAATAGGACTCCTCCACGGCCTCTGCAGAGGCAGCTTGTCATTCTCTGCTTCTGGCTCTTACAGTCTTCCCCGCTCTCTAACGCTATGAGCACCGTGTTTCCACAAGGACATTCTCTTCAATTGCTTGGTCGTGTATGTCTGAGTAGAGTTCCCGGGTCATTTGGCTCCCCGCCCCCCCGGGGACATTTTCCAATCTCCAAGCGGTTTCACATTTCCCACCAGTGAGGGTGACCTCTGCTGTCTCACCAATGCCAACATCAAGGGCTCTCTGACCCTGACTCTAACCAGCCTGAAGTATTTCACACCTCACAGTCCTGAGTGTGACTTCTGATGTCTCACCAGTTGTTTTCCTGATGACTTAGTGATTGATGTCAAATGCCTTTTCACCAACTTACAGAACTTCTTTGAGAGATGTCTTTTGTTCCTTGTCCGTTTGGGGAAATAGTCTAAAAATTAGTGTTTTTCCTATTCTGTGAATTATTTGCATCTTCTAGGCATGAATTCACCTGTCCAAAACAAACAAAACAAAACAAAACAAAACCCTCATGCATATTTTTTCATCAATAAGGAATGGCTTAATTCATGTTGCAATGGCAAGAAGTGAACATCTGCGCGCACCTCCAGTGGGAGGGAGCATCCTGTGTAAAGGCTCAAACAAGGAAGAAGATTCCAGGCACCGGGGATTGGCCTCCTGGGGCTGGGTCAGAGGCTGAGCTTGGGATAGCTCCCTCTGTGGTCCTGGATTCTCAGGACAGGACTCCTGTGGAGGGAGAAGGAGGAGCCGTGTTTTGGGTTTCTGAGGAGAAGAGGAAGCCGGCTAATTCATGTCTACATCAGGCGCATGGCGCTTGATGTTAGTGCTCAACTTCACAGCGTCTACAGTCACCAAAAAGACAAGCCTCTGGCGTGTGAGGGGGTTTCCAGATTGGGGTGACTGGGGTGGAAAGGCACACCTCACGTGCTGGGGTGCTGGGCTGAGAGAAGGCTGGACACCTGCGTTAACCGCTTCCTGTGTGCAGATGCGACGAGTGACCGGCCACTTCACACTTGTGCCTGCCCCACCGCAGTGGACTGTTCTTCCTGTACTTGAAGGCTGACGTGAACCCTTCCTTTAGCTGGTTTAGTCAGCATCTTGATGTAGCAATGAGACAACAGCTAACACACATATTACCAAATGTAGGCTTCGACTTTTTCCAAACCTACTCTATTTGGGGCTCTTTAATGTATAAACCTCCCTTCCAGCCCACCTACCCTGGATGGGAGAGAAAAGAGGTTGATGAGAACAGGAGACGTAGACCTTGTTGAATTCAGTTCCTGGGAGCGATTCCCCTGGCGTAGTCGGCAGGATTTCAGCAGACCAGCCATCCCACCAAAGTCGCTGCTGGAACCCGGAGCAGCAGCTGAAGCCTGGAGCCTTGAACCCTTCGCTGGAGAGGTTCTCCCTAGGAGCTTCTCGAAGTGAAGTCATGAACAGCCAAACAATACCAAGACCCCAAAAGCCCCAGCCTCCTGTTTTGGGCATATATATCCTCTCAGAGTCAGTACTAGGATGTGTTTCAGCTGGCAAAAGCCAAGCCCCACCCCACGAGGTGGTCCGACTTCTAAGTGGATGAACATCACCTGTTCTCTCACAAGTCCATTCCCCGTCCCACACTTGGGATCAAAACAAAAACATGTTTACATCCACCACAACCCAGAGCTGCGGTGTGTGTTTGAGGAGAGACTGGGAGCCTGGGTGAGTTGTGTCTGGCCTTGCCACAGGCAGTTTTAGGGTCCCGTCTAAGCTGTGAAGAAAGATGTTTAATGGGACAGAGATGTGAGGGAGCTCGCCCAACCATCACAGGTTCTTGGGAGGACAGGACCAACTGCAGTCAACATTTTACACATCTCCAATTCCGCTGGTTGTCTGTCTTCAGGCGCCTGACGGTGTTCTTTCCATAGCTTTAGATGTTGACAAAATCCCTTCCTCTATATTGTGGGTTTGTTGCTTGTGCTGTTACTCAAAGATCTCAGAAGCGGCTGTGGGCTTTCTAGTCTTGATTTACAGGTTTGTACCTGTTTTTCCTCTGAGAGATTTGCAGCATAGGCATTGCTGTGGTACGTGTTGTCAGCTAGCCTGCTGTGCGTGCCGTGAAATAGCAGTGACACTTCCTCCTGCTCCACGCTGGTGGTCAGTTCTGAGGATATTTGCTGTAAAGTCTCTTCCAGGCTGAAGAGACTGCTCAGTGGTTAGAGCGTTGGCTGCTTGTCCAGAGAATCTGCCTCCAGTTCGCTGCACCCACACAGAGCCTTGCAATCATCTGTAACTCCAGTCCCAGGGGCTCTGACACCCTCTTCTGGCATCTATGGGTAAACGGCATGCACAGATATACATAAAGGCAAAACACCCACACATATTAAATAGGTAAAGAAATCTTTAAACAAAGACCCTCTAGTTTGATTTGTCTGGGCACCCTTGTTGAAGTCCAGTTGACTACAACTGTCAAGGTTCAATTTGGACTTTCAAAAACATTTTAAACATTCACATGTGCATGCTATATTGTGCATTCATACAACGTGCATGCTCGGTGTGTGTGTGTGTGTGTGTGTGTGTGTGTGTGTGTGTGTGAGCACGTGTTTATGCATGGTCCACTGCGCATGTGTGGAGATTGGAGTGCAAGCTCAGGTACCAGTCCTGGCTTTCTATCTTGTCTGAGACAGACTTCCTTGTTGTTCGTATCTGTGTTAGAATAACCAAGCCACGTCTCATGCCTTGTGCCACCATAGGAATGCTGGGATTGCAGGTGCACACTATTATGCTCTGCGTTTACATAGACAACAGGATTTGAATCCAGGTTCTTGGAATTATACGGCAAAGTACTTCACCCACCAAGGTGTCTCTCCAGCCGCTGGGCTTTCCATCCTGTTTCATTGATCTGTTTGCCCACTCTATTCACACTCCACACCATCGATTAACTTAGCTTCCTTATCTTTCCAAGGAACTGAAAATTCCCTGGGCCTTGCTTTGCTGTTTTCGGGACATTTTGACTACTCTGCGTCCCTTGAGTTTCCGTATGAATTTGTGGGCCAAGTTGTGGACCCTGGAGAGTCCTTTGGAGTCCTGTAAGGGTTGCAGCAGCTCCAAGCTCATGTAGGAAGCGCAGCTGTGGGTTCAAGTTGTCGTGGGGAGTGCTCCCTCAAGGTGCCTGTGATGACAGCCTGGCTTTAAGTGTGATATGGAGAGAGGAACCTTTAAGAGATGAGCCCCCAGCGCTATTGTTAGGTCTTGTTAGAGGACTGGGGCATTATTGAGGTGTCTCTCCTGGGACCCTAACTCAGCTCTCAGGAAAGCTAGCTGTTGTCAAGGCTGTCCCCTCTTCTGAATTACTCTCTGGTTCCCTGCCTTGGCCTGCAATCTCTCTCTCCCACACAGCCCCAGACCGCAGTGCCACCATCCATGTGTTTGAACTTTCAGCTCGCAAAAGCGTAAGCTGTGCAAACCTTCTTTCAAGTGCCTAGCGCCAGCTATTTCATTACAGAAGCAGAAAAATGTACCAATACAGGAGCATTGCCATTGAGGAGATGTTGTCACAGAGAACATGTCACTGAGGAGATGCTGCCACTGAGGAGATGCTGACACTGAGAAGATGTTGTCACTGAGGAGATGTTGTCACTGAGGAGATGCCATCACTGAGGAGATGCCGTCACTGAGGGGATGCCGTCAGTGAGGAGATATTGTCACTGAGGAGATGCTGTCACTGAGGAGATGCTGTCACTGAGGAGATGTTGTCACTGAGGAGATGCCGTCACTGAGGGGATGCCGTCAGTGAGGAGATATTGTCACTGAGGAGATGCTGTCACCGAGGAGATGTTGTCACTGAGGAGATGCCGTCACTGAGCAGATGCCATCACTGAGGAGATGCCATCACTGAGGAGATGTTGTCACTGAGGAGATGCCATCACTGAGGAGATGCTGCCACTGAGGAGATGCTGCCACTGAGGAGATGTTGTTACTGAGGAGATGCTGTCACTGAGGAGATGCTGTCACTGAGGAGATGCTGTCACTAAGGAGATGTTGTCACTGAGGAGATGTTGTCACTGAGGAGATGCCATCACTGAGGAGATGCCGTCACTGAGGGGATGCCGTCACTGAGGAGATATTGTCACTGAGGAGATGCTGTCACTGAGGAGATGTTGTCACTGAGGAGATACTGTCACTGAGATGTCACTGAGGAGATGCCGTCACTGAGGAGATACTGTCACTGAGATGTCACTGAGGAGATGTTGTCACTGAGGAGATGCCATCACTGAGGAGATGTTGTCACTGAGGAGATGTTGTCCCTGAGAAGATGCTGTCACTGAGGAGATGTTGTCACTGAGGAGATGCCATCACTGAGAAGATGCTGTCACTGAGAAGATATTGTCTTTCAAGCCGCAAACAGCCACGCCTTGCTATTCACTTAGAACCTGATTTCTCTCAGGAATGTCGGAGTCTTGAGAGTACACATTTTCCATTTCATTTCATAATTCTACTCCAAGGCATTTACTTCTGTTTGATGTTACTGTAAGTGAAATTGTTTTCTTAATTTAAGTTTTGATGTTTTAATTGCCACTATATAAAATGCAATTGATCTCTTTATATTGGTTTTCTATGTCCCAAAGCACTTCCAAACTGATTTATTAGTTCTAATAAATCTCCAGTGTGAGCCTTAGGGTCAGCTATGTACAAGGAACACATCCTCTGCAAACAGATTTCATTTCTTCTCGCTTTAGTCTGATTGTTTGTTTCTCCTTCCTCTTCCTGCCTCTTCCTTCCTTCTTTCCTTTCTTCCTCCCTCCTCTCCTCTCTCTCCCCTTTTGCTCCCTTCCCTCCTCTCCCCTCCCTCCCCTTTTGCTTCCCTCCCTCCTCTCCCCTCCCTCCTCTCCCCTCCCTCCTCTCCCCTCCCTCCTCTCCCCTCCCCTCCCTCCTCTTCCCTCTCTCCCCTTTTGCTCCCCTCCCTCCTCTCCCCTCCTTTCTCTCCCCTCTCTCCTTTCTGCTCCTTCACCCCTTCTCTTTCTTTCATCCTTGCTTGCTTCCTCTCCTCCCTCCTCCCCTCCTTTCTTTTTCCTTCCGTCTCCTCCTCTTCTCTTCCAACCCAGTTGTCTCGACATAAAGCTGTTCCTACAATAGAAACACCAAAGCTATGCATTCTTGCCTAGTTCCTCAGAGCATAGAAACACATCCCGTGTCACAAACAAGTGCACTGTTAGCACCAAATCGTCTGGTAAATGTTCCATTCTGCTTAGGTTGTTGTGGGTTTTGTTTATTTATTTATTTTAATCATGAAAAAGTGTTGAGTTTTGTTCAACGACTTTTGTGTCTGTCAGCATCATGTGGCTTTGCATCATTTGGTTTATCGATACAGAGTATCGATACTAATCTACACTAATAGATTTTGAGGCATGCTAAGACAATCTTCCTTTCTTGTGATATCCACATAGCCAGGAGTTCCTAATTATTCAGATATTATATTAATCCCCTCTCCCTCCTCCTCTCCCTCCTCCTCTCCCTCCTCCTCTCCCTCCTCCTCCTCCCCTCCTCCTCTCCCTCCTCCTCTCCCTCCTCCCCTCTCTCTTCCTCTCCCTGTCTTCTGTCTCTGCTTCTCTCTACACACTCTTCTTCCTCTTCTCTCCTCCTTCTCCTTCTTTCTGTAGTCCTGTGGGTCAAACCCCAAAGCCCCCAGTACTGAGCTGCACCCCAGCCCTCGGCTGTTTTGTTGATGCAATGCCAGTTTGATCAGCAAATACACTTGGCACAGTCTCTGTGGTTCCAATCCACGATGGTGGCCCGACTTGGGGAATGGCCCTTAAGCTTCTGAGGAAGACATCTGCTCTGATGCTGTTGGATGGGGGTTCTGGGGTGTCAGCAGCCACAGCAGGTGTGCGGTGTCTACTCTTCTGTTTTCTTGCTTTTCTTCCGCTGTCCGTTGGCCTGTTATTCAGCGTATGCAAAACACCAACCCCTTCAGGCACGTGCTCTTGTTCTTCTCCCAATTCTATCTGTGCTTACACACCCTGTGGCTCAGTTATCACGTGTGTACGCCTCTGCAACGGTCACATCTTTTGGATGGGTTCGTCCTCTTATCAGTACTAACTGTTCCTCTTTATGTCTGGCCACAATGTCCACCTGTGTGGGTCTGTGGTATCTGGTGTCAGCAAAGCCGCTGAGCCTCTGTCTGGCTCACATGCGCATACAAGTCCAGTCCCTACCCTTTACTCTCATTCTGTTTTGATTGCAATCTGTGTCTTACTTGGAGGGAACAGTTGGATGCTGTTTTTACTGCTTGGGTAATCGCTTTTTGCATTCAACTGGCCCATAGGTACCACCATTGGTGCAATTGGCACCATGGACGCTCGGCCTGCCCTTTACCTTCATTTCCTGCCTCCATCTGTAACCAGCTCCTCACTAATTTATCCCTATCCACTTGAATTAAGCAAACCTTTCCTAGTGTAATATTTTACTTCCTTCACCCACTTTGCTCACTTCCATTACGTTTTGTGAGGTATCTTTAGTATTTATATTTACTCATGAATTTATCATCTGCATTTCAACTAATCAAAAATTTTCTTATTCTTATTAGTTCTCTGCAATTTCCATATAGTGCATTTTGACCATATTCACTCTCTCCCTTGGATCCTTGTAGATCCACCCCCTTCCTTACCCACCCACTTGTGTGTCTCCCCCCCCACCACCTTAAAACCCATTAAGTCTAATATGTGCCGTTCATATATTCTTAGATGTGTGACCTTCCACTGGCATGTGGCTGACTTACCAGAAGCCACTGCTGCTATCAGTTGCCAACAGCTCAGCTAGGGGTGAAGACGTGTGCTTTTCTCCCTTCTCCGTGCTGGGATCTGGTCTGGCCTGGGCTTGCACACATACCCCATGTGCATGCTGTCACCATTGCTCTGCGCTCAAATGTGCAGCTTCTCCACCTGGCCAGAAAACGCTGTTCCCTCCTCGCCGCCCACCACTGTCAACTCCTATACCCTTGCTCCATCTTCAGCCATGATCCCTGAGCCATAGGAGGACAGGGCGTGATACACTTGGTGACAACTTTGTACTAGCCACGGAACTAGATACAGAGCATTTACTCCTGTATGGCTCCCTTTCTCCTTCCATCTTTCTTTATTCTGCTTGCTACAGCGGCCACAGGGAGGGAGAGGCTAGACAGTGCTGATGGAGTTTGCTACACTAGCCTCTCTTGTCTATGATCTCCTGGCCTCTCCATGCTAACTGCGGGTTACACTCACCACTTTCTTCTTCCTGCACAAATTTGTTCCCACCCACGTCCTCTGTGAAGCTATTGTCAAATACACATCTTCATTTTTATGAGTCTAATGTACAATCATGTGTATATTTCTTCATACAATTGCTTCGGAAATCAGTTAAAGCGGGAAAAGAGGTGAAACATCCACTTATGCAGTTTTTGGATTACTTAATTACGTTGCTGGTGCTCTGTGTTCTTGCTAACAGACTTGAATCGCTCTACACAGCTACTTGCTTTCAACTTGGAAGTTTCCCCATGATATTTTTGGTACGGTGGGTGTGCTTACAACAAGTTCTCAGGGTGTTTTGTACCTAAGAGCAGCACACTTCCTCCTCCATTTTTAAAGGGTGGTTTTCCTGGAGTTGCAGCTCTCAGTGAAGTATTAGTTTGACTCTCAGCATTCTGAATATGCCATCCTGGTGCCTTGTGGCCGTGCGGCTTCTGTCCGCTGTGTTAAGGCTAAGTCGTGGTTGGTGGGCTGCTCTGGTGGTTTGGTGGAACTGCTTGGGAAACACTAGAAGTGGCCTTCTTGGGAGAGGTGTCACTGGCAGCTGCTTCTGCCTCTTTGCTCTTGGTCTACCATCACCAATTTTAACCCTCTGGAACTGTAAGCTAAATTCAACACTTTCTTTTATCAGTTGCCTTATTTGTGATGTTTCATCACAACAACAGAAACCTAACTGTGACAATTGCTTTTTTTTTAATGGTAAACTTATAGATTCCTAATGAACATCTACATTACCCCCTTCTGCCCTTGTCTTTCTGTGTGCCACCGAGTCCCTCTCAATCTATGACCACTTATTGCGTAATAATTATTGTTACATATGTGCATGTACAGTCTACTGAGTATGTTTAGAATCGTTTGTATACACATGTGTGCAAGGGTGACAGCTCAGGGGACCAGATGGCCTATGAAGGCACTCATCCCTGGAGAATGCTGACCCTCTCTCAGTAGCCTTTGACCCTCTGTCACTCTTCAGCTCTGGATGGGCCCATGTGGAATTGTCACACCAGCTGGTATTGTCGTCACTGGTTTGTTCAGGGTAGCCGTGTTGTAGAGACTTCTTGGGTGTGGCTTCCTTTTCATGAGGTGAGGGCGCTATCTAGCAGCAGGTGTGTGGTCCTCTGGCTCTTACAGCTTTCCCACACCCTCTTCTGCAGTGTTCCCTGAGACTTAGGTGTAGGGGTTGCATTGCTGATCTACCAGCGGGGGCTGGGTAACTCACGACCACTTGCCTTCTGTGCTTTGATCAGTTGTGGGCCTCTGTAAAAGAAGCCTCTCTGCAAACGGCATGCTTTTCTCGATGAGCATTCCCCGCCTGCCATAGGGTTCTGGTTGTTTCCAGAGTTCTGAAAGGTCAACCCAGACTTCTGTCTGCAGCATCTTTTTACTTTTCTCGAGCCATGGGCACTTCTGCCTCTTATTGGCTGTCCCCCCCACCCACCCCCGCCCCTAACATTCCACTACTAAACTTGTATTACATTATTTTTTTTCTCTATTTTATATTCTCCCCTAGTTTATTGATTCTGGCTCTTTTCTTTATTATTCTCCTTTTGCTCTACTATTTTTGGATTTAATTTAATTTCTCTTTTTATTTTTAGATGGGAATTTAGGTCTTTGGCTTGTTAACTTTTCTCCCTCTCTTATGCTCGGATGTACCAGTAGAATCTCTCCTCAGCGTGACATTCCAGGAGCCTTGATTTGCTGCATCGTTCATTATCTGCTAACAAGCAAAGTTTGAGGGGGGTTGGATGGAGAAGTAATAAAAGACTTGATTAACCCCAAATAACAGGAGAAAGGAGAAAATGGGAACATAAAACACCTGAGCGAAGTCAAAAATAAAGGCGAAGACGGCAGACATAAAACAGTGCGCCAGTCAGTCGGCACACTCTGTGCAGATGGCCCGGGCCTTCAGGTCCATGAGGACTAAAGTTGTCAGACTGGGATGGGGCCATCCACCTAAACACGCCCATGGAGGTCTGCCTGGGACAGCGGCTCCAGCGGCTCAGAAGGCGCATCCTTGCATCACTAGAAACAGGGACATCCTGTAATACCGGGATGTTATATCAGTCAGGGAGTTACCGTAGTGCTTAGCATATGTTCCCAAGGACACAGAGCCCTGAGGGACAGCACCAAAGGAAGAAGAGCAGCTCCTGATCAAAGGGTGTGGGGAAGTTGACACTCAGTAAGTGACATGGGTGATAAACAATATTTTTCAAGGAGAGACATCTGGTCAGAGCAGTGAAACTGACTCTGTGCCCCCAGACAGCACCAGGCGACAGCAATGAACAGGGACTACTTACCAAGCTGGCCCATAACAGGCCTCAGGAGCCTTGTGGTGGTTGGCGTTGACTGTCAACGTGATTGGGAGTTAGCATCTCCATGGAAACAGCCTCTGGGCCTGCCTGTGAGGGAGGCTTTACATTCAGTGAGGTGGGAAGAGCCATGCCACACACGGGTGGTGCTATCCCATGGGCTGGGATACCAGAGTCCATCTCTCTGCTTCCTGACTGCAGAGGTAGCGTGACCAGCAGCCTAGCTGCCATGGGGAACATACCTCGACCTATGAGCCGAATAATCCCGTCCTTCTTTCCTTCCTCCTGTTGTTTTTGTGAGGCATCTGGTCACAGCAATGAGGAAAGTTAAATAGCTAAGCCTTTACGGAGTTAGAATTATCTGGAATGCAGCAGAATCAAGTGGAGGGGTGAGGGTGGGGGTCTACCTGGAGAAAACTCAGAGTTGCCCGTATTTCAACATCCGGCCTCATACTGTGAACTGGGTGAGAACACGCTGCCCCACTCCTCCCCCGACTCCCCACCCCTCTCCCACCCCCCACTCCTCCCCACCTTCCATCAGCTCAGGCTCAACCTGGCCCAGCTGAAGGCTCCAGTCACCCTCTGCCACGTGTTAACTTTTTAAGTTTCCTCTTTTTAAGATCCATGACCTTGAACCTTCCTCCAAAGCAGCGTGCCGCTGGCCAGCATCTGCACAGTAAGCCTTCACTGGCAGCTGGCCTCTTACCGGTTCCCGTGTCTTCCTAAGACCTGGAATTGGTTTTTTTTTTTTGCCGCCAAGAGCCATGGGTTTGACTCTTCAGAAAGAAAGTGTGTGCTTGTGAGCTTGTGCACCGTCTCTCGCTCTTATGAAGCATCACCTCAGAGCTCCTCAGAGACCCTTGACTTCCAAAGGATGGCTTCTTAGAAGTCCAAATGCAATTTCAATTACTCTGTGCAGCGTCCCACTCGACATGCCCTCTGGCGGCACACTTACATGAAAGCTGCTTTAATTGCCAGTAAATAGTGGAATAAGCTTTTGAAACAATGTAGCAAACATAATTAATTGAAATAATCTCCATGTGTTTCATGTGGTAATAACCACTTATGGGAGATTAACACCCCAGGAAGAGACACCGCAAGGGGGTGGTGTCTCCCTTTTCCTTCCTTGATAGTCATTTTATTTTATGTTTTTGTTTCCTCATATTGTTTTTTTCCAGCAGAATAAATAATGATTTATTACCTTATATACTGTCTGTGGGTCTGAATAATTGGCAGCTAACTTTTTAACTTGATGCTTTGCGCTGAGCTAAGGAGACAAGGAAACTAGAAGTGTCGGGATGTGCCCAAGAGAGGACGCTCCCACAGGAAACCGGACGAAATGCAGATGTGTTTGTTCACAAAATTCTCAAAGACTTGTTTGTGTCCCCTGCTCAGTAGCTCACTGAGTTCATGATTAAACCTGGAGTTGGTGGCTTTTATCAGCCTCTGCCTCAAGTCAGCCAAAGAAAGTAACCTGTAACATGAATGCTCGCTTTGTGCCTGGTGCTCTTATGTTCTCTGTGTCTCTGTCTGTCTGTCCGTCTCTGTCTTTGTCTCTCTGTCTCTGTACCTGCCCCCTCCCCCAACACACATTTCTTGACAGCTTCAAGGTCACTGCAGTTGGAAAGGAAGGGAAGACCATGCTCAGAGGAGGCTGACTGTGTACCTGGAGGCTGACTGTACACCTGGAGGCTGACTGTGCACCTGAAGGCTGACTGTGCACCTGGAAGATGTGCACCATGGAGAGAGGTGGGCTTAGGCCAGTCGGAAAGATGGCACTGTTTTAAGTTTTAAGTGGATTCAGTTTGTGTTTAACCAGGTGCAGTCAAGTGAGGAGGCAAGGCCACAGGGGGCAGGACCACAGGCTGGTCAGGTTTCAGGAGACTTGTGAAGAGCACAAGGCCAGAGGCCTACTGCAGCTTCATTGGGGATGTGTGAAGGAGGCAAGCAGAGGTTGAAGCATGCTTGGATCGCACAGCTGGGATCATCTGGGCAGGCTCTGGGCCGAAGGGCTGATCTTTCACTGTGATTTGGGGCGAGAGATGTATTGGCTTGGCGTGGGGGGGGCGGTCCTGTGGAGGAGGTGGCTGGGGACACAGGCTTTGAACTGGAGGATTTGCACAGGGCAGCTGTGCTCACAGGCCAGAGGTTCTGTAGCTAGCAATGAGCCTGGACGGGGCCTTCAGGATTAGTCCACATATCGACAGGAAACACCAGCCGCAAACAACACACGGCACGGCAGGTACATCTGTCGGTTCCTTGTGGATTGAGAAGAAAACAGGGATTTCTATCCAAGGGAGGTTTTAAGAAACAGAGTCTTCAAGTTAAGGGACAGACCTACCTCGGTCTGGCTGCCTGTGGCTGGCACGGTTCCTAGAGGGCACCATCTGATGTCAGGGTGAGAAAAGGAGCCGGAACCCTCAGCTACTTATCGGGACCCGTTAGTGAGTGCTGCAGGCCCCAAGAGCGGAACTCACAGGCAAGCTGTTGATTTGGGTTGGGGGGCGAGGAAATAAGAAAAAAGGAAAATGAAGAAAAACGACAGGGAAAGAAGTCCCCACAGGTGCGTCAAACAGGAAGCGCTCGTGCCAGAAGACATACCTCAGGCCTGGGGTCAGAGGTGCAAGGTCGGCCATGCTAGCGAAAGCAAAGAGGACTCTTTGTATGTGTGTGTGTGTGTGTGTGTGTGTGTGTGTGTGTGTGTGTGTGTGTATAAATGTGCACATGTGTACATGCATTTGGAGGCCAGGGCCGGTGTCATTCTTCAGGGTCCATCTTGGTTGTTGGGACAGGGTCTCTCACTGACCTGGAGCTCAAAGATTGGCGACTGATGGCAGCGAGGACATCATGCCGTGAATCAGGCATGTGCTCCCGGTTGTATGATAAAGCAGGCTGAGCGAGCCACAGGGAGCAAGCCAGTCAGCAGCGGTCCTCCATGGCCTCTGTTTCACTTCCTGCTTCCTGGTTCCTGCCTTCATTCAGTTCCTGCCCTGACTTCCCTCAGTGATGGACTGTGACTGTGACATAAGTTGAAATACTCCCTTTCCACCAACAAGTTACCTTTAGTCATGGTAATTTATCACAGCAATGGAGACCCTGGCCAAAACACTAAAGAAGAAGGGATTGACCACGTAGGGCGGCTAAGGACGCGAGGGTGGGGTGTAAGGTGTGACGATGGTGCGAGAAGCCCAGAGTGTCTGGAGAAGATGAAAGTGGTGTCTTAGTCTTCTCAGGCTGCTGTAACCGTTCCGTAGGCTGTGTGACTTAAACAAAGCCGTTCTCCCATAGTTCCACCGCTGCAAAGTCCACATGTTGGCGGCAGAACTGCCGCTTGCCCTGACTTGTCCTCGTGTGGTGGGTGTCAGTGTGCCATAGCAAGATAGCCCATGTCCCCTCTTAAATGAACTCATCAACTCCCAGCATGGCTTTATTTTACAATTACTCATGTCATGGCACTTTGAATACTGGCTTTAAGCTGGTAGAAGAGGGTGTAGAGTCAGTTGCAGAGAAAGGCCATGGTAACCGAGACACCGGGAAGTGGAAAAGCTTCTCGTAAGAATAAGAAGTTGAGAATAAAAACACTGTACTTTCCCAAAAGATTTAACCCCAAACATGGTCCTCTTCAGGCTGGGACTTCAGTATGCGAATGAGATGTGTGACACACACCCTCGCAGAAAGCCAGGGACCGGAAGACCGGTGACTCAAGAAGTTGGCCCCTGCAGTTGCTCTCACTTCTCCTAAGAATCGCACGGAGCTTTCATGGTTTGTGATGACGCGTCTGTCCTGAGCATGGGTGACAATTTGAAACCCAGTCATGTTTTCTGTAGCAATTACGCAGCAAATTTAGTCAAACGGCCCCAGTGTTTCCCGTTGCTGGTCTGAGCCGAGGGTGTCTGGAGAACGATCTTCCTTACGTCATTCTGGCTAACTCTGGGGACTGGGGATGAAAAGTGCAGCCCGCTGCCTCAGCACCTTGCTGATTTCAGGGAGTTCTTCACACAGGAAGAAAACACACAAGCAAGTCTATGCCTGGGAAGCATCTTTAAGCATTAACTACGGTCCTTATTAGCTCCAGTCGGCTGCAACTGCTCATCAGACGTGTTGCTTTGAAGTGCAGGATGGAAATTTCAAATGAAACAATTCAGTTGTTTTAACTGCACTTGAAGGAGGCAGGAGCACTGGGGTCTGTGTTCAGATGTGCAGCTTCTCCTGCAGCACAGGATCCATCGGAGTCCAGCAGCTCTAGGTTTTCAGGGAGCACCTCGGAAAACCGCAGAGCGAGGAGACCCCATGCCACGGGCGTCCAGGAGTGCACCGCTTTGATTTTTAGATCACGTTTGTTTTCCACACTGATTATTTTTGGTATTTTGCATACACTTGGAAATTCCAGCAGAACGTTACTGCCTTACTACGTCACGGAGCTCATAGGCAGGAACTCACAGCCGACGGCAGTGACGTGCGTCCCACCTGGGGGTTTCAAACACTTCCCCAGCCTGATCCTGAACATTTGGAGGCTGGGCAAGCAAAGCCCAGTTGTACACAGGGCCTGGGAGATAGCGCACTGCAGGGCCTGGGAGATAGCACACTGCAGGGCCCAACACACAAGCACCAGGACCCGAGTTTGAATAAGACAAAGCAAAACCCGGGCGTGGTGGTGGATCCGTGTAATCCTAGCACCAGGGAGGCAGACACAGGGCAATCCCGGGAGCTCACTGGACGGTCAGCCTGGGAGAATTGGCAAGTTCATTCAGGCGTGGTGGCGCACGCCTTTAATCCCAGCACTCGGGAGGCAGAGGCAGGAGGATCGCTGTGAGTTCGAGGCCAGCCTGGTCTACAAAGCGAGTCCAGGACAGCCAGGGCTACACAGAGAAACCCTGTCTTGAAAAAATATTGGCAGGCTCCAGGCCAGAGTGAGAACTGCTGATGAGAAATCATGAATTTGACAGGCAGTGGAGGGAGGAGGCGGGCACAGATGAAGGGAGAGGGAGGAGGGGGGGGATGATGTAAACATAATACTGTGTGAAGTTAAAATATAAAACCTCTAAACTAAAAAGCAGTGAGGGCAGAATCCCGAGGACTAACTTCTGAGATGGTCTTCCCCCCCCAATACATACACCACACACACATACATATACACATCACACACACAGACACACACCATAACACCACTTACAAATACACATATACCACATATACACATATACAAATACGTCACATAATACCACATACACCACACACATGCACACGTACACCACACACACACCACACACATGCACACATACACCACACACACATATACACATACTAAACACATACCACATACATATATATTCATACACCACACACATGCACACATACACCACACACACCACACACATGCACACATACACCACACACATGCACACATACACCACACACACCACACACATGCACACATACACCACACACACCACACACATGCACACATACACCACATACACCACACACATGCACACATACACCACACACATGCACACATACACCACACACACCACACACATGCACACATACACCACACACACCACACACATGCACACATACACCACACACACCACACACATGCACACATACACCACATACACCACACACATGCACACATACACCACACACATGCACACATACACCACACACATGCACACATACACCACATACACCACACACATGCACACATACACCACACACACCACACACATGCACACATACACCACACACACCACACACATGCACACATACACCACACACACCACACACATGCACACATGCACACATACACCACACACATGCACACATACACCACACACATGCACACATACCCCCCACACACCACACACATGCACACATACACCACATACACCACACACATGCACACATACACCACACACATGCACACATACACCACACACACCACACACACACCACACATACACCACACACATGCACACATACACCACACACATGCACACATACCCCCCACACACCACACACATGCACACATACACCACATACACCACACACATGCACACATACACCACACACATGCACACATACACCACATACACCACACACATGCACACATACACCACACACACCACACACACACCACACATACACCACACACATGCAGACATACACCACATACACCACACACATGCACACATACACCACATACACCACACACATGCACGCATACACCACATACACCACACACATGCACACGTACACCACACACATGCACACATACACCACACACATGCACACATACCCCCCACACACCACACACATGCACACATACACCACACACATGCACACATACACCACACACACCACACACATGCACACATACACCACATACACCACACCCATGCACAATACACCACAACCACCACACACATGCACACATACACCACATACACCACACACATGCACACATACACCACATACACCACACACATGCACACATACACCACACACATGCACACATACACCACACACACCACACACACACACACATACACCACACACACCACACACACATGCACCATACACCACACACACCACACACATGCACACATACACACATACACCACACACATGCACCATACACCACATACACCACACACATCACACATACACCACACACATGCAAACATACCCCCACACACCACACACATGCACACATACACCACCACACCACCACACACACATGCACACATACACCACATACACCACACACATGCACACATACACCACATACACCACACACATGCACACATACACCACACACACCACACACATGCACACATACACCACATACACCACACACATGCACACATACACCACATACACCACACACATGCACACATACACCACACACATGCACACATACACCACACACACCACACACATGCACACATACACCACATACACCACACACATGCACACATACACCACACACACCACACACACACCACACACATGCACACATACACCACACACACCACACACACACCACACACATGCACACATACACCACACACACCACACACACCACACACATGCACACATACACCACACACACCCACACACATGCACACATACACCACATACACCACACACATGCACACATACACCACACACACCACACACATGCACACATACACCACACACACCACACACATGCACACATACACCACACACATGCACACATACACCACACACACCACACACATGCACACATACACCACATACACCACACACATGCACACATACACCACACACACCACACACATGCACACATACACCACATACACCACACACATGCACACGTACACCACACACACCACACACATGCACACATACACCACACACACCACACACATGCACACATACACCACACACACACCACACACATGCACACATACACCACACACACCACACACACCACACACATGCACACATACACCACACACATGCACACATACACCACACACATGCACACATACACCACATACACCACACACATGCACACATACACCACATACACCACACACATGCACACATACACCACACACACCACACACATGCACACATACACCACATACACCACACACATGCACACATACACCACACACATGCACACATACACCACATACACCACACACATGCACACATACACCACACACACACACACACACATGCACACATACACCAACCTACACCACACACATGCACACATACACCACATCACACCACACCACATGCACACATACATACCACACACACAACCACACACATGCACACATACACACCACACACACCACACACATGCACACATACACCACACACATGCACACATACACCATGCACACATACACACATACACCACACACATGCACACATACACCACACACATGCACACATACACCACCACCCATGCACACATACACCACACACATGCACACATACACCACACACACCACACACATGCACACATACACCACACACACCACACACATGCACACATACACCACACACACCACACACATGCACACATACACCACACACACCACACACATGCACACATGCACACATACACCACACACATGCACACATACACCACACATGACACCATACCCCCACACACCACCAACACATGCACACCTACACACATACACCACACACATGCACACATACACCACACACATGCACACATACACCACATACACCACACACATGCACACATACACCACACACATGCACACATACACCACATACACCACACACATGCAGACATACACCACATACACCACACACATGCACACATACACCACATACACCACACACATGCACGCATACACCACATACACCACACACATGCACACATACACCACACACATGCACACATACACCACACACATGCACACATACCCCCCACACACCACACACATGCACACATACACCACATACACCACACACATGCACACATACACCACACACATGCACACATACACCACATACACCACACACATGCACACATACACCACACACATGCACACATACACCACATACACCACACACATGCACACATACACCACATACACCACACACATGCACACATACACCACATACACCACACACATGCACACATACACCACACACATGCACACATACACCACATACACCACACACATGCACGCATACACCACACACATGCACGCATACACCACATACACCACACACATACATTTACATGTATACACAGAAACACCACATACACATGTCACACACACACATCTCACATACATCACATACACACACTACACACACACCTCATGTATACCATACACATACACACATGCATACACACTTACACATACCACACATACTCTACACATACAATACATCACAGTGTACTCACACATACACCAGACATGCATAAATACATGTGTACACACATCATGCACATGCACACACAGTCATACAAACATCATACATACACACACAGCACACATACTCACATATATACACAATACCACCTATACAACACACACAAGCCCATACAATACATACACATATCATATATACTACACACACTTATACCACACACATAAGCACATATACACACAGATACACCCCCACACATACCACATTCACACACCATACACGCCACACGCACTCACACAAACACACGCCTACACACATGTGCACACATATCCACCACATAATCTACACCCTTTATGTTTCAGAGGGTGGGAATGATGACAGTGCCCACACAGAACCGGCTGTTGTAGTGCCAGGGGGAGAACGACTCCCGTGTGACAGGAAGGGTTGACACGCAGCTCAGCCTTGGTTCTCAGAGGAGCCTGTGGAGCTGGGTCGCTGCGGGAGCATGGAGGTGGCGGCTGCGTGGTCGCCAGGTGCTGTAGGATTCCTACGTCTGGCACCATTGGTTACAGACCTGCTCCTCCTCCAGAACGGCTCTTCGCTCTCTCCAGCAGCCGGGAGGTGGTTTGTGTTTAGGAGCCGTCACCACTTCACCCACGGCTGTGACGTGTGAGGCTGGCCTGTGCAGCGCAATGTTCATCACCAGGAGAGATGGTCATATTTGTTACTGTGGGGACTTCACGGAGAAAATGGAGTCTATTTTCAGCCCTGTTCAGCTTAAGTACTACCCACTTATAGTGAGAGAGTGCAGGGCATCAGAAAATTGAAGGCTTCCTGGGAGTCACTCCTAGAGAAGGTACTGATGTGTGCTATAAAAAAACAAAACAAACAAACAAACAAAAACCAAACAAAAAACCCAAAACAACAACAACAACAACAACAACAGCAAAACAATCTCAGGCTGTGCCCATTGTCCAAACACAAGACACCATGGGGGTTGAGTTTCCAAGTTTATAAGAGGGGCCACTGCTGAAATACCAAGGCACTGACCCTAACATGGTTGAGTGACAAGGCTGCATGAGGAGACCAACGGCCCTTAACTAAGAAAAAATTACAGGCACCTGAGCAACCGGCACAAGAGAAGATGGAGGCTCAACATGGAGAAGAGTCCACCAGACCATGGGAATCCCTATCTTTGTTATTAAAAAATATATATCAGGAAAATGGAGGATGGTAACAGATTTAAGAGTGATGAGCAGAGTAATTCAATCAATGGGTATGTGTCAGGTGGACTTCCTTTACCTTCTTTATTACCTAAGTCACGGTCTACGAAAGTAATTGATTTAAAAGATTGCTTTTTCACAATCCCCTTGCATGATCAAGGTAAGGAAAGGTCTGCTTTCTCAGTATCTACTACAATTGTAGTGGTCCAGTAAAAAGATATGATCAGAAATGCTTCTTCCATAGGGAGTGTTAAATACTCCAACTCTGTGACAACATTTTGTTCAAAAACTGCTAGAAATAATTCACAATTTCCTCAGTCATTGTTTTTCATTACATGGCTAATATTATGTTGGCTGATTCTGATGCAGATACTTTTTAGAAATTGTTTAAGGAAACACAAAATATTCTGCCATACTTGGGGTTACAGATTGTTCCTGAAAAAAAAAAAATACAGAGAGGAAACTCTCTAAACTATTGGAATTGTAAAATACATCAGCAAAAATTCAACTAAAAAAGGTACAGATCAGAAAAGATCAGTTGCAAACTCTTATTGATTTTCAAAAATTAATGGGAGATATTAATTGGCTATGGTTTATAATTGGGTTAACTACTCACGAGTTAAGCAATTTGTTTCAAATGTTAGAAGGAGATTCGGACTTAAACAGTTCAAGATAGTTAACAGTGGAAGCAGAGAGGGTTAACTCTGCTGGAACAGAGACTACAAGATGCATATGTGGATCAAATAGGTGCTAAACTTGACTATATTTTAGCTGTTTTGTCTTTAACTCATTCTCCTACTAGGCTCATTATGCAAAGGGAAGATAATATTTTGAAATGGATTTTCTTATCATACAAAGAAAGTAAAAAAAAATGTAAAAACTTACAGAGAAAAGGTTTATGATTTAATCATAAAAGGCAGAAAAACACTAAACCAATTGTAAAGGACAGACCCAGCTGAAATTGTAGTAACTTAAACTAATGCTGAAATTGTGTCATTATTGGTAATCAATGAAGATTGGCAAAGAGCTTGTACTAACTGTTTGGGAGACATTAGCATCTTGTGTCCTAAAAGCAAGTGTCTTCAGTTTATAAAAAAGAATTAATTTGGATTCTTCCATGAATCTTAGGGGAACACCAATTCCTGAAGCACCTACATTTATACTGGTGGAAATGGCAGGCTATAAATCAGGCAAAATAAACAAATTAATCCAAAGTCCACCTACTTTTGTTAAAAAATCAGAGCTGTGTGCAATACTTTGTTTGTTTGTTTGTTTTGTTTTTCGAGACAGGGTCTCTCTGTGTTAGCCTTGGCCTGTGTGCAATTCTAATGGTATTATTAGATTTCCTTGAGTCTCTTCTTATAACTACTGACTCACAATATGTAGAAAGAGTTGTTTTGCATATAGAAACTGCTGGATTTATTTCAGGTAACTTAGAAATAACTTTGTTGTTTATACAGCTGCAACAGGCAATTAGAAATAGAAACTATTCATTGTATATCAGACATATTCAGTTTCATACAGGTTTGCCAGGGCCATTGGCACAAGGAAATGAGGAAACTGGCCAATTATTAATAGGAAATGTGTTAGAAGCCTCAAATTTTCATGAAAAAAAAAAAAGCACACCATGTTAACAGTAAAGGTTTGAAGAAAATTTTCTATAACTTGGCAACAAGCCAAGGAAATTATGAGAAAATGTCCTGCTTATTCTTTGTATAATCAAACTCTATCAGCCACCAGGAGTAACCCTTGGGTTACCAAAAGAAATGAAATGTGGCAGATGAATTTGTGTCATTTTGCAGAATTTGTAAAGCTATGCCATTGATACACATTTGGTGTTTCAATGGGCTTTGAAGTTTTGAAAACGCTGATTCAATAATTACACATTTATTGAAAATAATGGCAATTATTTGAACACCTGTATAAATTAAGACTGATAATGCCCCACATATGTCTCCAGTAAGATGAAGCAATTTTTGGTATATTATAATATAAAGCAAATTATGGATAAATAAATAAATAAAAACCCTACAGGATAAATAGTAGTAGAAAGAAAAGATCTACTTACTCTTTAAAAATGCCTAAAAAACAAAATGGAAGAGTAAAGACCCCCTCATCCAGTGACAGATTAAATAATGTTTTGTTAACTTTAAATTTTCTGAATGTTAATGAGAAAGGAACAACAGCAGTGCAGAGACAGTGAGATATAGAAAAATGTGAAATTAAATCCGTCTATATACTATAAGAATGAGCTAACATCAGAATGGAAGTCTGCAATGATTTTTGTGTTGGGGATGCGTTTTGTTTATATTTCTATGTGGAATGAAAAAGATATGGATACCATCAAAAGTTATACAGATAAGAATTGAGGTCTCCTGAAAGCCTTAACCACTGATCTGAAAAGCATTTAGTGTATTCAAAATGTCTTTGTTCATGATTTATCATGGAAGACAGCACAGTTAATGGCTTGAAGTAGAAAAAAAGGAAATGTAGTGAAAATTTTGGTTTCTTTAAAAGCCCAGTTATGTTATGTTAACATGTTTTTGTTTTGATCCCAGGTGTGAAATATTGAGACTGCCACAGATTCATCACAGCAGCTAACTATGATTTGTCTCCTGCTCTTGAAGGGGCGCGATTTTTGTTAGCTGAAGATAGTTTGCTAACATTTGGAATTCTGAGGACTCTGGAGATGGTATAAATGTGAGGAGCCTCAAGAGGGCCTGGGGCAGTTGCTGCTGCTGGTCCCTGCTGTTGCTGTTTTCTGGATTGCTGGTTGCTGCTTGGAGATATCCTGATGATGAGGACTGGGCTTTACCCTCAAGGAACTTGATGCCCATAATCAGAAGGAAGTAGTCTAAAGAGATCCATGTCCTCTTTCCCTTCGGTCTTTCTTTCTTTCTTACCTAGTGTTGTGGGATTAGAAAACCCTGGGGTGGAGAAAGGTGGTGTGTCAAAACTCAGGGTACAGCTTCCCTGGAGGGAAAGGCTCAGCCATGAACTTGGAGGAGTGGGTTTGTCCTGAGTCCTCCAGTTCTGACCTGTTTTCTCTGGTGCCTGGTAGGCACATGAAGACTGGAGTTCATTTGAAACAGGCTGAGAGGCTACTGGGGCTTTCAGCAGAATGTGCATAATAAAATATCTACTTGGTCTGTGTTCCTGGTTCTATCTCCAGTTCAATAAAATCCCTGGAGTAATTGAATAGGATGCTCACATGAGATGCTCTCTTGGGATGACCGAGTGAGGAGGAGGTATTATATTATTATTATTATTATTATTATTATTATTATTATTATTATTATTATTATCATCATCATCTTCATCATCATCATCATCATTATCACCATCATCGTCATTATCATCGTCACCATCATCATCACCACTATTCATCTCAAGCCCGCTCTCATTGCTCTTGAGCTCAGGCTGATGAAGTGACTCTGGCTGTGACCCCAAAGAGTCTAATGAGCAGAGATCCTGTGTACAAGCCAGAGTCATCTGAAAGGAGGGAACCTCAATTGGGAAAATGCTTCCATAAGATCCATCTGTAGGGAATTTTCTTAATGTTTGATGTGGGAGGGCCCAGAGCATTGTGGGTAGTGATATGCATGGGCTGCTGGTCCCGGGTTCTATAACAGAGAAAGTTGAGAAAGCTACAAAGAGCAAGTCAGTAAGTGGTACTCCCCCATGGCCTCTGTGTTGGCTCTTGCCTTTGTGTTCCTGCCCAATTTGAGTTCTTGTTTTGGCTTCTTTCAGTTAGCTGTGACTCTGGATATGTAACCCAAATAAGTATTTTCCTCCCCAACTTGCTTTTGGTCATGGTGTTTTGTTTTTCCAAAGCAATAGTAAACCTTAATGTGGACAGGAATTGGTACCAGGAGTAAGGTATTGCTGTGATAGACCTGACCATGTCTTTTGTGAGAGGACTGCGGAATAAATTTGGTACTTTGGGCTAGAAAGGCCATTGTGTGCTCAAAGCTTGGTGAGATGTTTTTGGGTACCTTGGAAGATACAAATATGAAAGCAATGCAGATAATAGAGGGTTGGCTTGTGAAGTTCTAGAAGGAAGTTTGAGAGTGACTTAAAGACTCCATCAGGGCTATTTGCTAATTTGAGTTGAAAATCTGCTGGTTCTGGTTAGCTGGTGCTGAAGGATCATCTGTGGTAACAAGAGACCAGACCACTGAAACACTTGTTCTACTGGGACAATTGATGCTTGTCAGCAGGAGCTGAGGAATTAGCAGTGACCAAGAGACCAGCACCAGTGAAGTGAAAACATGAGAAATGTTTGGTCAGAGTCTGCACACAAAGCACTGTGTTCCAAAGGTGGCCATGCCTGTCCCTCATATCGGCAGCCAAACTTGTAGCATCTGGTTTTGAAGGCATGAAGGAGTCATGGAGAGACACTGAGGCTGGACACTGTGTGGTAGGACTAGGGTCCCTGAAGAGAGCCCAAGAAAGGAAAGTGCAGCCCAGTTGCAGCAAGAGACCCCAGTACTATGACATGAGCACCGAGAACTGAGGCATCAGTGGAGTGGAGCTGGCCTGAGCCTGAAAGACCGTGTGTGCTGAAGAGGGCAGAGCCAGTAACGTGACCCCAAGCTATTTGGAGAAACCCAGAAGTTCAAGAGTGAATCTCTGATGATTTAGACATTGAATTATTTATACTTTCTGAGTTTTTTTTTTATTTGATTGTGACTGTGACCTGGTCCTTCCCTCTTGAAATAAGAAAGCATTTAAATTATTTGTTGATTTTACAGGAGGCCACAGTTGAGAGACTTTGAACTTTTCAAGAGATTTTGGAATTTTACAAAGTTGTTGGCTTTTATAAGAGACTGAATTTTATAAAACTGTTGGTCTTTTAAATTTTGGAGCACTCTCATTATAATGGTGTTCATATATGGTCTCAGAGATGAACAAGAAAGAAAAGGTTATGGTTTAACAGTGATATGTTTATGTGTCAAGTTGACAAGAGCTCAATTGTCCTGGCTTGTTTGATGTCAACTTGATAGAATCATCTGGAAGGAGGGCAATTCACTTGAGAAAAGGCCTCCACAATATTCAACTTTAAGGCATTTTAAATTTAATTATTAATGGGGGCTCAGTAATTATGGGTGGTGCTGTCACTGGGCTGGTGGTCCTGGGCTCCGTAAAAAAGCAGGTTGAACAAGCCATGAAGGGCAAGCCAGTAAGAGGTACACCTCCATGGCCTCCGCATCAGCTCCTGCCTCCAGGTTCCTGAGGTTCCTGCCCAGTTTGAGCTCTTGTTATGGCTTTCCTTAATGACTGTGAGTCTGGACATGTAAGCCAAATAAACACTTTCCTCCTCAACTTGCTTTTGGTCATGGTATCTGTCACAGCAATAGTAACTGTGATGAGGGTAGCTTGACTCCTGAGAAGCAGCTGGAAGGCTGCAGGGATGGAAACCAACTTTCTCATGCCCTGACTCCCAGCCATGAAGAGAGGTTGCAGACTGAGTTCTATCACCTCCATGGCCATAGAGTGAAATCTCTGCACAGCCCCTCAGGCCAGGTTTGCACAGCCCCTCCAGGCCAGGTCAGCACAGCCCCTCAGGCCATGTCTACACAGCCCCTCCAGGCCAGGTCTACACAGCCCCTCAGGCCAGGTCAGCACAGTCCCTCCAGGCCAGGTCTGCACAGCCCCTCCAGGCCAGGTCTGCACAGCCCCTCCAGGCCAGGTCTGCACAGCCCCTCAGGCCAGGTTTGCACAGCCCCTCCAGGCCAGGTCAGCACAGCCCCTCAGGCCATGTCTACACAGCCCCTCCAGGCCAGGTCTACACAGCCCCTCCAGGCCAGGTCTGCACAGCCCCTCCAGGCCAGGTCTGCACAGCACCTCAGGCCAGGTTTGCACAGCCCCTCCAGGCCAGGTCAGCACAGCCCCTCAGGCCATGTCTACACAGCCCCTCCAGGCCAGGTCTACACAGCCCCTCAGGCCAGGTCAGCACAGTCCCTCCAGGCCAGGTCTGCACAGCCCCTCCAGGCCAGGTCTGCACAGCCCCTCCAGGCCAGGTCTGCACAGCCCCTCAGGCCAGGTTTGCACAGCCCCTCCAGGCCAGGTCAGCACAGCCCCTCAGGCCATGTCTACACAGCCCCTCCAGGCCAGGTCTACACAGCCCCTCCAGGCCAGGTCTGCACAGCCCCTCCAGGCCAGGTCTGCACAGCCCCTCCAGGCCAGGTCTGCACAGCCCCTCAGGCCAGGTCTACACAGCCCTCCAGGCCAGGTCTACACAGCCCCTCAGGCCAGGTCTATACAGCCCTGCAGGCCAGGTCTACACAGCCCCTCAGGCCAGGTCTGCACAGCCCCTCCAGGCCAGGTCAGCACAGCCCCTCAGGCCATGTCTACACAGCCCCTCCAGGCCAGGTCTACACAGCCCCTCCAGGCCAGGTCTGCACAGCCCCTCCAGGCCAGGTCTGCACAGCCCCTCCAGGCCAGGTCTGCACAGCCCCTCAGGCCAGGTCTACACAGCCCTCCAGGCCAGGTCTACACAGCCCCTCAGGCCAGGTCTATACAGCCCTGCAGGCCAGGTCTACACAGCCCCTCAGGCCAGGTCTGCACAGCCCCTCCAGGCCAGGTCAGCACAGCCCCTCAGGCCATGTCTACACAGCCCCTCCAGGCCAGGTCTACACAGCCCCTCCAGGCCAGGTCTGCACAGCCCCTCCAGGCCAGGTCTGCACAGCCCCTCCAGGCCAGGTCTGCACAGCCCCTCAGGCCAGGTCTACACAGCCCTCCAGGCCAGGTCTACACAGCTTCTCAGGCCAGGTCTATACAGCCCTGCAGGCCAGGTCTACACAGCCCCTCAGGCCAGGTCTGCACAGCCCCTCAGGCCAGGTCTACACAGTCCCTCCAGGCCAGGTCTACACAGCCCCTCAGGCCAGGTCTGCACAGCCCCTCAGGCCAGGGTCTGCACAGCCCCAGGTTGGTAAATGTAGACAGAACACTCTAGGCTTGGGGAAGAGGGCACAGGAGCTCCACAGGCCAGGCCAGCTAGATCGCAGGGTAGTTTCCCTCCAGATGGACATTTTTGAGCCCCATCCTGTGTCAGGCCTTCCCTTAAGTGTAACTGTCTCCGGTGTCTTTGATCTGCTCCAGCAAGTTTCAGAAACAGGGGTTGCAATGGGAACACGGAGTCATCCAGCCAGAAAACTGGGGTCTCAACACCTGTGCTTGACGAATGTGGGGGTCTTGTGGAACTCAGCCCTTCACCTGTGGGTCTGGGCTAACTCTTGGCAGTGTGAGAATTGGTCTGAGTTGTAAGACTGTCAGTTGGTGCCATAGAAACGAGATGGAGGGGTTGTTAGCTTGCTAGCTCCAAGCGTGGGTGTCCAAGGTAAGCTGGTGAGTCTTTGACGCACCTGCGTGCCCGCAGAGATGCCCATGCTAAAGTGAATCCTTCGTTACCGCAGCAAGCCCAAGGCTTCGCCTTGCAGCTCTTCTTGTATTTGATTGAATGAATGAATGAACGAATGACTTTGGAGACAGGGCTTAAAATACAACACATCTTCAGCGATGAATTTTTTAAAATTTATTATAATTTATTCACATTATACCCTGATTGTTATCCTCTCCCGTGTAGCCTCCCATTCCCACCCTCCCTCCCTCTTCTGCCCTATTCCCCTCCCCCTAGACCTCTGACAGAAGGAGACCTTCTCCCCGACCATACGGCCACAGCCTATCAGGTCTCATCTGGATAGCCTGCTTCCCCTTCCTCTGTGTGCCCATTGGGCCTCCCCACCAAGGGGGAAAGTGATTAAATCAGAAAATTTGGAATAGTGCTACCACAAGACACAGTTACAGTACAGTGTACCTGAAAGATGCTCCACCACACATCAAGGATCTTTGTTCAACTATGTTCATAGCAGCTTTATTTGTAATAGCCAGAATCTGAAAACAATCTAGATGTCCCTCAGTTGAAGAATGGATAAAGAAACTGTGGTACATTTATACAACGGAATACTATTCAGCTATTAAAAACAAGGAAATCTTGAAATTTGCAGACAAATGGATAGAACTAGAAATGATCGTCTTGAAAGATAACCTAAACCCAGAAAGACACGCATGATATATACTCACTTATATGTAGATATTAGCAGAACATAGATGTCCTCTGAGAGACTTTACACAGTGGGGGACTGGGACAGATGCTGGGTGTTGATGTTGGATCCTGGATGGAGCACTGAGAGTGGTATGGAGGAGTGGGGGGATGGAAGGACCCAGAGGGTTCAGGAGCTGGACCCAGGGGGCTTGCAAAAACTGTGGCACCAACCAAGGACAGAGAACCCAGACCCTGGCCAGATCAAGCCAATGGACGGCCCATTCCCCATGGCTGTGGGGACAGTGGGGACTGCCTCTGAGAGCGATGAATTTTACTCAATAGTCTGTATTGTGGAGACCTGAGAAAGAACATCTAAGGGCTGGAGAGAGGCTCCATTAAGCATGAGGACCTGAGGCTGGATTCCCAGCACCCACATAAAAGCTGAGAGCTGCAGACAGCCTGCAGTTCCAGCGTGGTGGAAGCCGGGCAGGAGGAGTCCCAGGGACTCACTGGACTCCTCGTCATGTCAGTGGGCTCCAGGCCGTGTGTGTCTGTGTGTGTGTGTGTGTGAGTGTGTGTGTGTGTGTGTGTGTGAGAGAGAGAGAGAGAGAGAGAGAGAGAGAGAGAGAGAGAGAGAGAAAGAGACAGAGACACACACACAGAGACAGAGAGACAGAGAGAAAGAGAGAGAGGGAGAGGGAGAGAGATAGAGACAGGCTAACCTCTGGCATGCACACTCAGGCCACAGAAAAAAGGTCATCCAGTGGGGGTGGTGGATGGCACATGCCTTTAATCCCAGAACTTTGGAGACAGAGGCAGGTAAATTTCCGAGTTCAAAGCCAACCTGGTCTACACCGCGTATTACAGGACAGCCAGCAGCCCGGAGAGAAACCCTGTATCAAACAAACAAACAAACAAACAAACAAAAAACCCAACAAAAAACAAAAACAAACAAACAAACCGAAACAAAACAAAAACAAATGGCTCAGTATCAAACAGTCAATAAACAATCATCAAATCAGCTGAGTAAAAATCTGAGAAATGAGAGGGGTGACCTTGTTTAGAGATCTTCGGAGAAGAATCGCTGTGCACAGCTTCGTGTGCTGCTTAGTGTTTGTTAACGAGGCAGCACCTGACATCAACATCAACCCATGTGGACACATGTGAGCACGCACACCACACAGGCACGCACACCCCTGGGAGTGGAAAAGCTCAGCGGAGGGGGCACCTCCAGATGGTTAGTATTTATAGAAGTCGGCAGGGGCATTTTTTTTTCACCATTGATCGATGTGGGACACTCCCAGAACACTGTGGGCGGGGCCCCTGGGAGGTGTAAGTATAGGAACTGCCTCTGAGCCTGGGAAAGCCGAGCTCAGGGGCGGCTAAATTACTCAGAGTCTCTGACTGCTGTTCTGAGGCTTCTGAACTGGGCATCCGCCATGCCACTGGGAGCCTCAGATGCTAACATCTCTCTCTCTCTCTCTCTCTCTCTCTCTCTCTCTCTCTCTCTCTCTCTCTCTCTCTCTCTCTCTCTCTCTCTCTCTCTCTCTCTCTCTGTCTGTGTGTGTGTGTGTGTGTGTGCTCACTAAGGAGAGATTTCTATTTCCTTTGCGGGTCAGTTCACAAACCTCGGAGCAAGACTCCAAAGGAGGAAATGTTTACTTTGTTTTCCTAGTCCTTCTGAACTGGGTTTGGGATCACGGCCCTCATAATTTCCACATCTGCAAAAGCTTTGTACATTAGTGTGCAGGAAAGATCAGACCCAGCACACAGCCTGTCATGCTCCATAAAAATTTAATGGAAAATAAAATGCTTGTTCAAAAGATCAATACCGTCATTCTCTTTCACCAAACGGTGAACGACTGTTTTCATAAAATAATAATAATGCTAGCATATTGATTACGGAATGGGGACCGGTCTGTTGTCAGAAACGCCGTCATATTTTAATCTTTTAATGCCTTCCTGCATAAACACCCACTTCTAGAACTGGGCATCTGTCACTATAAAGACAACATGAACCAGCAAGGACTCTGTTGCCATTCTGTCACTTAGCAGAGGCATTATTCTGGAAGTCAATGAGTAGAAGACAAGACCTGTAGCAGCCACTGCGGTGTCCCCGAAGACGATGCCCCTTAAGGGACATTTGGCTGTGTCGTTCATAGTCTATGTCAACTTGATGTTGCCTGGGGTCATCTGAGAGGAGGGAACCGCGATTAAGAAAATGCTTCTACAAGTTTAAGTTGAGGCATTTTCTTAGTTAGTGCCTAGGGGAAAGAGCCCCGCCCTGTGGGTGGAGCCATCCCCGGGCTGGTGGGCCTAGCTGGGGGTTCTATAAGGAAGCAGGCTGACCAAACCATGAGAGGCGCCCTTCCATTCCCTCTGCATCAGCGCATGCCTTCAGGTTCCTGCCCCAAATGGGTTCTTGCTTTTGATGATGAACAGTTCATGTGGAACTGTGAGTGAAACAAACCCTTGCCTCCTCACATGAGTTTTGATCCCGTATTTCATCACGGCAATAGGAACCGTGACTAAGACAGGGTTTCTCTCTCAGGGGTCTGTGGGTGATTCAGCTGTTGGACCCAGTATTCTCTGCCAAACACAGCATACAGAAATCTAAAGTCATTTTTGCGGAAAACAGCATGCTAGCCACCTGGTACGGATCTGTCTAAAGCCCACACCTCTGTAGAATAATGTGCCAGTAGCATTTGTGTTGCTCTAACACAAGAGAAAAATGCAGGAGGCTGGAGAGACAGTGTGTGGGTCCAGAGCACTCACTGCTCCTACCGAAGACGGGAGTCAGAGGTGGGCAGTCACCTGTAACTACAACTCCAGGGAGCCCGCCACCCTCTTCTGGTCACCACAGGTACCTGCACATTCATGGTGCACATACAGACAGGCAGGCAAACACATGTGCACAGAAATAAAAATAAAAATGTTTGAAAAGGAAAATGTTTGGGCATATTACTTCAGAAATATTAGCTCAATGATGGATTGTTTTATTGTCAGCTTGACACACTCTAGAATCGCCTGGGAGAAGGACCTCTAAGGACATCTCTGAGGGGGTTTTCATTAATTTTTTCACACGATATAATTTGATCATATTCTTTGCACTTCCACAACTCTTTCCAGACTCTCTCCATATCCCTCCGTATCTCTCCATACCCAACTTACTATTCTCTCTCTCTCCCTCCCTCTGGAAAAAAAAAAACAGTGAATGATAAAACAAATAAAAATCAAAACAAACAAGGGAAAGAAAACCAGTAAGAAAAAAAATTACTAAAACAAAATAAAAAGTACATACAGACACAAACACAAGCACATACACATACATACACAGACACACAAATACATAAACACAGACACAGAGAGACACACACAGATGCAAAGACACAGGCAGACACACACACAGAGTTTCCTTGTCCTTCACGGCAAAAGCTTTTGAGTATTTTGTTTATTAATTTTGTCTTATGTGCATGGGTGTTTTGCTTGCATGCATATGTGCACACTATATGCCCACATAGTCCAGACCAGGGTGTCAGATCCCTCGGAAATGGAGTTACTGACAGCTGTGAGCTGGGAACCACCTGTGGGAAACACAGCCAATGCTCCTGACAAGCCATCGCCACAGCCCTGGCCTCTGAGGTTTCAGGAAGAAAGGTTCTCAGGCGGCAGCACAGACTCTCAGAGGAAACAGTGACTCTGCCAAACCATGTCCCCATGTCTTCAGAGTCCAGGGAACCAGAGAGGAGTGTCACAAAGTAAGGGCAACTTTCTTGTCATAATGAGTTGTCTGCTTCCGGAATTTCCCTCTTGCCTTGATCACAAAAACCTGACAAAATGTGTAAAGCAGCAGGGTTGTGACACTGATGTAAGAAGTGTGTGTCTGTGGTCTCCGATGAATGGAAACACAGACGGAGCCCCGTGGTGGCCCCATGCAAGCCCCGCCCCCAGCAACAGTGCTTCCCCAACTGTCACACTGGGATGGCTGTGGGGTTGACAGCCGAATATGAAACAGAAACCAAGGATGCTGGGACCAGCAGGGGGTGAACTGCACAAAGAGCATCTGATCTCCAGGAATGCATGGACAGTCCTGTGGGTGGTCCTATGGACAGTCCTGTGGGTGGTCCTATGGACAGTCCTGTGGGTGGTCCTATAGATGGTCCTATAGATGGTCCTATGGGTGGTCCTATGTGTGGTCCTAGGTGGTCCTATGGACTGTCCTATGGAAATTGTAAGGAAGTTTTTCTGAATAAATTATAGATTATCTTCCAATATTGCTAAAAGTGTAAACTCACAAAAATAAAAGCTTCAATGACTCCCAGTCAAAATCCATATCACAGAACTTCACAAATTTTAAAAACGTGAGAATAAAATGAAAACCTTTTTTTTTAAATGATTGAGAATAATGGGAAATTATTTAAAAGGACAAGTGAGACAGCAGACGTCGCTTCAGAAGCTATGCAAGCCAGAAGGCAGTGGAACAGTGTTTAAAACATACTTAAAAGGAGCTCTGGGTCTGGAAAGATGGCTCAGCCATTAACATCATGTGCTGTACTTATAGACAGTCTCAGCTCAGTTCTCAGCACCCACAATGGTGGCTCACAGCCCAGTGTAACTGCAGCTCCAGGGCTCTGTTTTCCTCTTCTTGCATTGTAGGCACTGTACTCATGCGTACATGTATATACATATGAATAAAAATAACAAAAAAGCAAAGACATACTCACATTTTGTTTAGAGCATAATGTAACTATGTTAAACTGTATGTCAGGACTCACCGCTGCATGCGACTATGATGGTCCACCGTTATAATTTCTACTGCGCGGTCAGCACACACCCCTACCCAGGGCAGCCACCAGCAGCCCAGGACTCTTAACCTTCCAAAAAATTTATTTTAACCAAAATAGAGTTGCATCACACTTAAGGGTGTTCTGCCTGCGTGTAGGTCTGTGCACCGTGTGCATGCCTGGTGATGCTGCAGGTTAAAAGAGCACCAGACCTCCTGGAACTGAAACTGCAGACAGTTGTGAGCAGTCACGTGGGTGCTGGGAACTGGATCTGGGTCCCCTGGAAGAGCAGCCGGTGCTCTTAACTGGCTGAGCCATCTCCCCAGTCCGTCAAGACTCTCTCGTCTTCTGTGGAGCCCTCAGGATCACATCTCTGCTCATTAGTGAACCACCTGTGAGCCTTCTGATTTACTCGTACGATTCTAGCAGAGACTATCGGTAAACACACACCAAAGGGGAAAGGGAAGACAAAGGATAACGTCATCAGCGCTGCCAGGATGCCAAGCTGGGGGGCGGGGCGGGGGCGTGCGCACCGGAGACTCTCCCTGGAGGAAGTTGAGGAGATGTGTTGGCGTGGGGAGATGTGTGTTTTCTTTTTGTTGTTGTTTTGTTGTTGTTGAGACAAAACAAAACAGAAAGGCAGACAGACAGACAAAATTAGGCAAGCAGCTTAAGGAAATAAAGGACTGCTTTGGGGAAGACCGGGTGGCAGGAGCGCGGGACAGCTGGTCACGCTGTATTCACACAGAGAGATGAACTCCGGTGCCCAGCCAGCCCTCGCCTTTTAATCTAGCCCATAATCCAGCTTATCTAATGATGTGGCCCTCACTTAGGGTGGATCTCCCCTCCTCACACCTAAACCTCTCCGTAAAAGTCCTCGGGAAACCGGTGTTGTGTCCTCGGGGATTCCAACACTTTGACCATGAAGATCCACCGCGACCGGAGGCACGCAGGAGTCCGTAGGTAAATGAGAGCCGCAAGCCTTGGTGTTTAAGCTCAAGCTTTAGAAACACACATAGAGTTAAATATAAGCAGACCGGCAAAGAGATGGGAACTTCACAAAACCTCCAAACTGTCCGCTGTGCACAAATTCTCGGAAAGACCTACACGCCAAATTACAGGACGGAACTGTAGGAAGTGGGCGTGGCAGAGACGGTGCTGGTGGAAATCCACGGCCTTCGAACCCACGGCATGGGGTGGGGGCACGACCATTAACAGTATTGGATTCTTCTATAAAAGCACCACATGGGTGCAGTGCTTGTGGGGCACGGAAGAGGGCGTTGGCTTCCCCAGAGCTACAATGACAGGAGGTTTGAGTTACTGGGAACCGGAGCTGGGAACCAAAAGTAGGTCCTCTGGATGAGCAGCCAGCACTCTTTAGCTACTGAGCCACCTCTTTAACTCCAAGAGGCTGTAACATTCTAGAAAAAGACATAGGAAGCAGCGAGTGACTAGCAAAGTAATAGAGAGCACGCGAAGGTAGGAGGGGAAGAGTGGGGAGTGGGGAAGCCCTTGCTCTGTTGAGTGTGTGAAGAGATAAAGCCCACATGGAAATGCTCAGGCCAACCTCTCAACATAAATTACACAGATAATAATAACAGCATGCGGAATGACACAATTACAAAATAAGGCTGCTAGAAACACAAATACAAATAAAGCACACGAGCAGATGTGGCCTTTCATTTTAATGATCGTTAATTGCCTTTTAAAAATATTGTATAAATGAGTTTTGCTCCCGCAATGCAAGGCTGAGCGTTATAAAATCTATTCACATAACCCTTTCCATCAAAAACCAAGGAGGAAAACAGATTTTTATCACACTGATGGTGCTGGATGGAATTAGATGTCACTGATAACACCCCCCCCCCCCTGCTCCTAGCTGAGCAGCCACTGACAATTAGCTGCTGGGAGAGGGAGAGCCAGCTGTTTTACAAGTCTGGCCCCTCCCTGTAAGTCTACCATGTTCCAGGGGAGGGCCACACGTCCAAGAGTACAGGTCCAGAGCAGACTGCACTCCGTGGGTTTTTGCAAACAACAAAAAGAAGTGAGTAAGGTAAGGGGGTGGCCATGGGAGGAAAGGGGGGAGCAAATATGATTAAAATACATTGTATGAAATTCTCAAATGCCAGGCATGTTGGTGCACGCCTTTAATCCCAGCACTCGGGAGGCAGAGGCAAGTGGATCGTTGTGAGTTCAAAGCCAGCCTGGTCTACAAAGTGAGTCTAGGACAGCCAAGGCTACACAGAGAAACCCTGTCTTGAAAAACCAAAAAAAAAAAAAAAAAAAAAAAAAAAAGAAAAGAAAAGAAAAAAGAAAAAAGAAATTTTCAAAGAACTAATTTTAAAAAAGAAAAGAGAAAGGATTAGATGTCCCTCCAGTGAGAAGAGGACTGAGCTCTGAACTGTGATTAAAACAAAGCTAACAAACCAAAAGCCTACCAAGAGAACACCACATGATGGACAGACAGCACAGCTGAGTCTGGCTGTCGCTAGATAGGACGAGACCCATGGTCATGATCGCCACTTGACTCTGGTTCTGAGGCAGGGTGCGCAGTCTCACGCCTGAAGCCAGCTTCTCGGAGAGCTCCAGTGGTATCCAGCGCTTTACCAAGGTAATCAATACACGTCGGCAGAGTGCCGTGGGCCACCAGCCTGCAAGAAAAGCAAGCTGGCTTCTTGTCTTGCCCCACATAAAGGAAGAACTGAGACGCATTCCAGAGGCTGGCAGAAACAAAATGCCCAAGAGAAAGGGAATTTTATAACCGAGCTGGAGCAACTGTGTGCTGGTTTGAATGTGATGTCCTCCACAGCCGTTTGGGTGCTTGGTCCCCTGCTCCTGGCTCTGTTGGAGGAATTATGTCCCTAAGGCAGACTGTGAGAGTAAAGTCCCTCACGTACATCTGGTTCTGTCTCTCTGTTTCTTTCTCGTGGCTCAAGATGTGAGTTCTCAGCTTCCTTCTCCAGCTGCCATGCCTGCCGCCTGTCACCTGCCACCGCCACGACGCTCCATGCCTGCAGCTTGCCGCCATGATGCTCCTCCACCATGGACTGCAATCTTCTGAACCCTAGGCTTAAATAAACCTTTTCCATAAGCTGCTTTGCTCATGGTGTTTTACCACAGCAACAGAACAGTAACTCTTGCGCATGTATAAGCTAAAACATATCTGAGGAAGTTAAAGAAAAGTTTCTGGTGGTGAGAACCTAAAAGCAGAGATTTCCAAGTGCTGGCAGGAGTGAGGCAAAGGGTTAGCCATGTGCTCTGGAAACTTCTAAACCTGACAAATGGGGGAGCTTTACAACCATCAGCCCCACTGCAGGCGGTCCACGGAGAGGTGTGCGGACAATTAACAAATGGGGACTCACTCATTAGCAGTCAGGGAAGTGCAGTTGGAAGGTAAAGTGGGCTGTTTCTTTACAGCAATCGGACCATAAAAATTAAGGAGAGCTTTAACACCTATGGTTGGCAAGGCACTCCAGAAAGAGCAAGTCAGAGGCGGCTGGGGGAGACATACATTTTTACAGCCATCTGGAAGGCATCTGACAATGTTAATTAAAATTAGAAATATAGATTCCATCCCTCCACATTAAAATACAAATGTCTGTACCTAAGGTTATGTCAAGAACGAGATGCTGCCACAGCTCCATTCCAAGCTGTCAGAACCCAGCGAAAGTGTTAGCCTCTGTCCACGCAAGGACAGGCAGGATGGTGCGTGTGCGAAGCCGACCGTGGGAGAGACAGGAAAGAGACAACAGACGATCTGCTTTGGAAAACGGTCAGCGACTCCCATGTGCTAGGCAATCTGGGTAGACTCACAAAGAGACACGTGGTCATGGTGGATGCTCAGAAGAACAGATATTTCCACACACGTCAGTGCGGATAGGAGCAGGTCAGGGTGTTGGGAGAAGACAGAGGAGAGAAAGAAGGAAGACTGGCAAGAGGAAAAACCCAGAAAGGGATGAAAGATAGATAGAGACAAAGAGGAAAGACAGGGAAGAGAGAAATGAGGGAGAAAGAGAAATAAAGAGACAAGAGAAGGAGAGAGCAAAAGTAAAGACAGAAGGAGAGGGAGAGAGACAGACATACAGACACACAGAGACAGGAACAGAGACAGAAGAACACACACAGGGACAGAGAGGGGCAGACAGGGACAGGGCCATAGACAGATTCACAGACGGACAGAAACACAGAGGGAGACAACAGACCAGGGCACAAAGAAAGAGAGGGGGAGATAGATGTGCGAGAGAGACAGAGAGATAAAGAAGATATAGCGAGAGGGAGATACGGAGAGATACAGGGGGGGGGGGGGGGGGAGACAAGACAAGCAAAGACAGGACTGAAATGTGCTTGTCTCTGACACACTTGCATGTGCCATGGGTCTGTGTGCACAGTGACCAGAGAAGCAAAAGGGCCTGGTGGTTGACAACTCTTGCTCATCTTGCCCCCCCCCCCACCAGTGCAGTCTACTCTGAGTGAGAGGCAGTGGTGTGAGTGTCAGGAGGAAGGCGTGGCGTGGGAGGCGTGGCGTGGGAGGCGTGGCGTGGGAGGCATGGCTGGGGCTCGGCTCAGTCCCAACTCTGCTGTGCAGTCTGTGGCTCCCAGGCCTGTCCCTACCACTTCTTTGCTCATTCTCCTGAAAATGGAGATGATGATCGCATCGACCCGGAGCCTCGGGTTGCAGTGACGTGCCCCTGGTCCATGTAAGCAAGTGGCGACAAGAAGGCATGAGCAGCGCTGTTCCTGTGACCAGCACCTTGGGGAAGGCAGGAAGCAAGCCTTCCATAGCCCTGATTCCACCAGAGCGGCAGTCAGGACCCTCCCTCCCTACTGTTCTTCTGGTGCTCTCTGGGATTTCTAGGGACACAACATATGCAAGGCAAGTCTTTTCCCTCCATGTCGTGTTACAGCCATTGAAGCTACCAGGACAGTATCACCTAACACCACGGGTCAGGCACTGACCTCTACGCTGCAGCATCCCCATTCAGAGTGACCCTTGATGGCCTCTTAGAATGAGTAACCTTTGCCTAACCAGTTTCTTCTGCTTATATTATGTTTGGAATTCGTTTTGTGAGTGGATGGTAACCTTTGTCAAATGTCTCTGTAAGACCCTTTCGTAGCCTCTTTTCCCCAGTCTGTGCGCTGCGGGAAGACAATGCAGGAAGATGAGTTAGAAAACACTGACCTTGTTTCTATTTGGGAAATAAACCCGCTTGTAATAGCTGGGCGTTCTTTCCCTGGCTACGGGGAGCTATGGTCTGCCTTCTCTGTGCGTCTTCCTCTGCAGCTGTCTCCTTACAGCCCCAAGCTCAGGTGCAGAGCTGTGCTTACTCACCTGGTGTGGGTAGCGTGCGACCTCCACAAGGTAGAGGGTCCGCCGGCCCCACCCTGGGAGCCCGGGCGGGACGGCCCTCCTCCCACAAAGGCACTCCTTACTAACTGTCATGAAGGCGCACAGGGGCTGGAGGACACCAGGATATTCTCATGAGTTGTAGCCTCCTAGTCCCACAGGCATGCGGAAGTGTAAACCCTGCCGTCACTTGAAACGCACGCTGTAGCTTGTGAAGGATGTTCCCTGTGTGACATTGCTTTAACCGCTTTCAACCGTCCCTCTCCCAGTTGGTCAGTTCACACTTTTCTTTTCCTCTTGTGCCATTTATAGATTTTATAGAAATATTTTCCTTGGGTCTATTCTTTAATCGCCGTGTGCTCAGCTGATACAGCACCTGCCACGCAAGCATTGAGACACCGAGTTTGGTGTCTGAATCGGGCAGCACACACCTGCCGACCCCCTGAGAGGCAGGACGGTTACTGGAGTTCACCAGACAGTCATGTGAGCCTCAGGTTCAGGGAGAGACCCTGTCTCAGAGTCAGGTGGACAGTGACTGAGAAAGATGCCCAACGCTGAGCACTGGTCTACACACAAACATACACACACACACACTCACACCACTCATACACACTCACACACACACACCACCCACACACACTCACACGCACCCTCACATACACACACCACCCACACACACTCACACGCGCCCTCACATACACACACCACTCACACATACTCACACGTACACACCACTGACTCACATACGCACCACTCACACACACACAAAACCACTCACACACACACCACACACACACACCACTCACACACACACAAAACCACTCACACACACACCACTCACACACACACAAAACCACTCACACACACACCACACACACACACACTCACACACACTTACAACACATCATTCACACACACTCACACACACACACACACACACTCACACACATCTATAAAATGAGACGAAGCAGAGAGCATCCTTTAAGGGAAAAGTGAAAGGAATCAGCGTTGTGGTTTCTGCAGGGCAGGCCGCCCACGGAGGGCAGGAAGCCAGGACTCCCTCCATGCCTGTGCCTCCTTCCCAGAAAGAAAACGAAGAGCAGCGTGTGCCGAGTGCAGAGGCAAGCTGCCCAGGAACGAAGGGTCGGAGGACACTGCGCGTGGCCCTGGGCTTCCACGGCTGTGCTTCCCAAAGCCAGACACTGGGGTCACGCCGTGGTCACTTCCTGTCCTGGCTCCTGGCCAAGCCTGCAGGAGCCCTCGCTGTCACCTCAGGGGAGGCTGTGTCAGCACTGGGCAATGTCCAGCTATGGAGAGGAGGATCCACCTGTGGCCCGAGGGGGCTCGGCTCTCCAGTTAGAATGTGCTGTACTTGTGCCGGGCCACCCGAGTCCTGGCTCTGTGCACTAGCCTCACCACTTGGCTGCATGGGAATACTGTGTTGTAGGAAAGTCCTGACAACCGCCATCATCTCTTTAGCCTCTTTGTAGGTGCAGACCAACCACCCTGGCCAGAGGAGACAGAGAGCCTCACACTGAATTCCGCTGACCTACCAAGGGTGATGGTCAATCTCACCCATTTAAAGGGATTATGGTTACCATGGAAACAAAGTTCCCAGCAGGTGTGTGTGTGTGGGGGGGTGATATTCTAGATTTGGTTAATGGGAGAGAAGACCCTACCCCAAGTTTGGGCAGCGCCATCCCGAAGGGTGGAGCCTTGGGTTGCCGTGGGGAGGGCCACGTTCATCACTGGTGTCCGCTGCTCCCGGCTTCCTGACTGCAGCCACATGTGTGATCGCGCCCCTGCTGCTGTGACGGGTTTGGCAGAAGGAGCTGAGACAAACTTTCTTCCTTTAGTTGATCTTGTCAGGACTTTTGTTTCAGAAGACTGACCACTGCCCGGAAGATGTCTGCATTGCCTGACAGAATGGAGGAGAATGCCGTAGCTGGGTCAGGAGCCCCATGAAGCCAAAGGCTCAAGCTGACTCTGAGCATTTCGTTGAGAATCCCATGGTGTCTGCTTGCTCAGATCTTGTGCCTTCGGTGTTCCAAACAGAGGTAAGATGGCCCCTGCTGGTTCTTCTGGAGTAGAGTCACAGGCCACATCCGTGCTGGGAAGTGTCCCAGTCTGGAGTGTTCTGCATCATTCGTGTTGTGTGTGGATGTGTGTGGGGGTGGGTAGGAGGGCGGGTGGGTGGGGTGAGCCCACTCAGAGCTCTGCTCCTGCAGCTCCCCAGGAACCTTCTTTATCTTGTAACGGGTAATTCATTTTGGAGTTGACAATGTTATGAAGTTGGAACGAGTCCCAGGGACGCAGGAACGAAGGCACTGTAAAGCTGCAACACCTGTTTTTATTAAAAGTTGACAGCTTTTATCAAATTATATTTATAGCCACCCCTTCTTTGGTTCAGAAGGGGGTCTGGGATCTGGAGAAACTGTCACTTCTTGGCTGGCAACATAGAATATCTGGGGTCATCTCCACCTCTCAGGGGGCTGCCGGGATTTCAGACCCTGCACAAACACACTGCTGCACGCGGCACTCTGCACTGTCGCCACACTCGGCTCATTTGTGGTTTGCGGTGTCGATGTTTTAACTGCAGAGCCGAGGATCCTGTCAACACTATGTGTCGACCCAGAGAGACACTCTCAGTGCCTCTGCTCCCAGCCACACCTACTTTCTAGTCTTTCAAGACCTTTATCTTGGCTTCCAAGCAGGCACAGAAGAGTCTGGAGAATGTTAGCGTGTGTCCCCCCGGTAAGACCTCGTTGAGGTCTGAGTGTGGGTGACACGTGAGACCTCAACAGGCCATTGTGTGAGGAGTCATCTTTGGCAGCCACGTGAAGGAGGTTGGTGCCGTCTGTTCACTAACCCACTAGTCCCCCCCACCCCATCACACAAAAGAGGCCATGGCAGGAGGCCTCTAGCATGAATGGACCCTTGCCACTAAGCCCATCTACTGGCCTGATGACCCCTTGATCTGAGACTGTCAGGCTTGGGGACTACAGGAGACATGTCTCTGTGAAGTATAAGCTCTGTGAAGTATTAACCAGCATTGCATCGTATGCACAGGCACCTCCCCTACCCTACAAGGTGCCGCACCCAGGGAGATAGCTCAGCCAGCAAAGTGCTTGCCATGCAAGTGTGAGGGTCTGGGTTAGAGCCTCAGGATCTGAGTAAAAAGCCAGGTGTGGCAGTACACACTGTAATCCCAGCACAGCTAGGTCGGGACAATAAGATCCATAGGGTTCGGTGGCCAGACAGCTGTACCTATCGGGACCTGAATTCTAGGTCCCAGTGAGAAATCCTGCCTTTAACAATAAGTTGCATGGCTCATGAGAAAGCACACCCAAGGCTGACCTCTGGCCTTCATGTGTACACATGTGTACCTGCACACACACACACACACACACACACACACACACACACACACACAAAGATGCACACAAACGCACCTGCACACATGTTTGCACACACTCCACACAGCAGGCAATGGCTGTGTTCCCCCCAGGATTCCCCAAGGCTCCACCAGCACCCCGCGGTTCCCTCGTGTGGGAGGGAACACCTGCTTGCTGCCCAGGGAGCCACAGGAGCCGGCTTCCTTTCTAAGCATCACAGCCGGCTCCTGTTTGTTTTCTCATCTGAGTCTGCAAATGGTTTTTTAATATTCATTGTCAACCGTGTCAAGTTTTCTAATTTTGGGATCCTTGGTCTGATGTCCAGGATTATGAACAGAATTCTTACAGTTCTATTTCCGAGTTCTCCTTACTGCAAGGGCCGGAAGATAGGGCTATTCATGTCAATTGCAGTTGCTGTCATTTTCAATTTTGAAATGTCCCGTGTCATGGAGACTGTACTCAACCAGTACAACGTGCCAGGAGCACTAAGAGAGGCTTTTGTATGCCAACGTGTGACAACCCACAGGCATCTTTAGCTGGGCACCCCTCTTCCTCCCTCAGCTCCCACACACGGGCTCGGCTGCCCCGGACTCGCCCCTCCTGACTCGGCTTTGGAGTGCTGCCAAGTATGTCTAGGGGACTGAGAAACAGACCTACGTGGCCCTCACTGCTGTCACCACCCCTCCGGTGCCACCGTGGTGAACCACGATGTGCCTTTCCTTGCCCATCTCTTTCTTCAGCTGGAATCCTGTTTTCTCAGAGTCAAAGCCACCATCTTAGCTCTCATTCTGTGTGAGAAAACATCCTGGCAAAAAGCAGCTTTTGAGAGAAAGGAGTTTATCTTGGCTTGTGATTCCACATGACTATGTGCCAATACGGGGAGGCCAGAGTGATGGGGGCTTCAGACAGCTGTCGCCTCACATTCAGAGCCTAGAACAGGGAGAAATGAGCCCATGTGTGGCTGCTTGTGCTCAGCCTTATGTCTCCTGTCAGACACCTCCTGTGGAGGGAATGGTTCTGCCCATGGTGGGCGGGGTCTTCCCACAGCAATTAGTGAAGACAACCACCTTCCGATACCCTATGGACTAACCCAGCGTGATAACCCCTCACTGAGGCTCTCTCCCAGGTGACCCTAGGTCGTGTCTCGTTCACAATTAAAGCCAGCAAACGCGGCCGTATTTCTTGTGGTAGCAGCCTTCCTCTGCCTCTGCCTTCCAAGCCTTTTATTGTTGGCCTGCGTCGATCTGTGTCCGTGGTTCACCCACTTTCATGGCTGTAAGGTAATCCACAGTGTGTTCTCCGTAGATGGCCATCCAGCATATTTGTATTAGAACCTAAGTGTCACTGGAACTATCCTTATCTGTTTCTCCAGATGGGCACATGCAAGCATTTCCAGAACATTCCTTCCTAGGCCTTCTTTAATCTGAGTTCACCCTCCAGCAGATATCTTACATCTCTGTTCCAACTTGCCTATTAAATGTCCCTAGAATGTACTGTGTTGATGGTTGTGTCACCAGCCTGTTCACTGCCCAAGAGGAGTGAAGTGGTGGGGGGTTGGGAGGAAAGTAAGGTACCTGGGGTCTGCCCTTGAAGGAAAATGTAGGCCCCACACTTTCTTGTCTCTGGCACGGCCTCTGGGCCTCCATGACGTGAACAGCCTCCTCTGTACATGCTCCTGCCAGGACGCTCGGGCCACAAAGCATCAGGAACACACAATAGATTAGTCTTAGTCTCACCCTCACCGGCCCTGGGCTATCCGCACGGAACACCGTACCCCCACAGCAGCCATTCCCGCCCCTGGGCGAGCCAGGTTTATGCACAGGTAAGGCTTGGGGCTGCTACACTTGGTTTCACTTTGATCCCCAGAGCACCAATCACAAACATGAGAAGGAAGTTGGTCTCCAAGGCGCTCGGGCATCATGGGTCGCTTACTCGAAACTCCGCGCCGCCTTCCCATCTCTCTCCAGTGACAACGCCGGTTATGGGGACGGCTCTGACTTGTTTAGCAATTACTTGCCCCCCCCCCCACCGCCCCCAGGCATCTTCAACTGTCTTCCTCAATTCCATGCCGGGTTCACCTCCTCAGGGAGCGATTCCCTCTCTCAGCCGAGGCTCTAGCAAAGCTCTCTCCACCCACTTCTTTTACAACCTCATCATCGAAGTTTATGACAGAGAGAACGGGGCTCACACGTGACCACGAACCCCCTGCAGAGAATCTCTCCCCACCCTGGCCTTCCGGGAGACACATGTGTTCCTTCCGAGGAGCGTAGCGAGAGGCTTGTACTCTGAAGATCCAACACTCCAGCCATAACTCAGGGGCATCTGTCAGATTTATTGACTGGCTGGGGAGACAAACGAGGCGACGGGCTTCTGCTCCAAATCATTTTAAGCTTACGAAAGTGACATGCAATTTTATAAGTGCTCGGGAGAGTCTCGCGACTTTCAAAGACGGAGAAAGAACGTTATCAATGTGTCTCTGGCGTCCTTATTGATGTGTGTGGATATTGACTTGACTGCTGTAAGCAAGAGGTGACGATGAATACCCACCTGAGAGACACCTCGTTCTTGGCGTTCTCTCAGAGACACTGGGGCCCAGCTAGGTTCTTGCGGCCCTCTGACATCGGGTCCTCCCTCCCTGATGACAAAGTAGAACAGTAGCTATCAGTCCCCTGGGGTGGCTTGGCTCTGAGGCAGGCTGGTGCCCTGACCACCAGGGGGCGCTCTGCTGCTCTGGAGAGCCGGTGAGGACCTCCATGCTGAGCATCTGCCTCCAGCATCTACTCAGGCTCTGCCCTCTCTCTCCCTCCAGACCGACATTTTCTAGCTCCACTGGCTCTGGGGGAGAGATGAGCACACGAAGAAGCCATTTCTACTCTTCCCCAGCAAGAGTCCAAGGCCAGCTGGGCAGCTCCAAGCCCCAATTGTTGCAGCTTCAAAGCTTCTGTTGGAGGCGTGGCCTGTCTGCTATGCTCCCTTCCTGACCTGTGAAGCCTGTTCTCTGTGGGCTGCGGCCTCAGGGCGCTAGCCATGGGGAAGCCTCCTGTGTGGGACAGGGCCCTCAGGAGTCCACTGCTGGGGGAGTCCTCCCGTGTTTCACACTGTCTTCAGGCTGGGCGGGGTGTGGGTAGAAAGCCTGAGTACAGTCAGCCCTCCCTTTTAAATCGTGCCCAACAAAGTAGCCATAAAACTTGCATTTCTTGAAATAAATAAAATAAAATAAAATAAATTTTTAAATTTATACTTTTATTTGACCCTGAGAATATCTTACTTAATGGTACATAGTAGAGGCTCAATGTGTCATTTTATTTTATTTTTTAAACACTCAAGGGTTATTTGAAGTCTAATTTTTTTACATGTATTTATTTATTGTTGTGTGTGAGTGTACAAGTGCCATGGTACATGTGTGTGTACGTATGGGTACGTATGTGTGCGTCTGCCTGTGTGGATGTGTGTGTGCATGTATGTATTTGTGTGTGCAAGTGTGTAGGTGTGTGTGCATGCATGTGCAAGTGCCTGTGTGCATGCATGGTGCACATATATGTGTAGGTGTGTGCATATGTATTGTGTGTGCAAGTGTGCATGCATGTGTGTGTGTCATGATGCACACATGTATGTTTGTCTGCATGTGTGCATGCATGCAGGTGTGCCATGGTGCACGTGTCGCATTCAGGTGCTTTCTCTATGTGGATCTATGTGGATCTTCTGGACATGGAATTCAGGTCATCAGACGTGGCTGCAGGGACCTTCACTGCCTGCTCACCGGCCCACTGTGCCTTCTGATGACTCGGCTCGGGACCGGAATGGATTTACACAGTGGCACCTCCGTGTCCTGAGCACAGAGATGAGGCCGGCCACACTGTGGCAGGGCTGTCCTTCCTGGATGCATCTTGCAAGCCACCATCAGAGGCCGGAAAGGAGATTTTCAACCCAAATGTTACAGTAACATTTGGGGTCACATTCTAAGCCAACAACATTGGCTGTGAATCCCTGGGCAAGTTGCCTCATCTTCAGATCCCAATCCCTCACCCTTAACTCAGCATAGTGACTCTATGGAGGCACCTCCATACAGCCCCGCCTCACCTGATTTGAGAGCTTCCACATTAGCCAACACTGGGTATGGCTGCCTGCGATGAAGCCTGTCTCACAATCAAGTGTTGAATATTTTGTGTAACTGGCTGAGCTAACATAGGGAGTAGAAAGCAATCCTCGTGTCCCCGTGAGGCTGAAAGGCAGACTTTCCTCAGCAGGGGACCATCTCTGCTCACCTTGTAAGGCTGTGAGACAGTTTGGAAGCAGCAGGTGTCCAGGCATGCAGAGCGACGCCTTACACTTGGCCAGTCTTGGTGCTACCCACACAGCTGGGCATTTTGCAGGTGGCGTGTTGTCCAGCATTTGTGTCCTCGGTGTCAGAAATGGGGGCTGTGCAGCTCCTTACGGGCCCACGCAGAGCCAGGAGGCAGGTGCACCACCCCTGTTTCCTCACACAATCTAACCCAGGGCCCAGCTGCTGTCCCGCTGCCCCACCACAGCAAATGCCGAGATGCAGCGAGGCCAGGACTCCCAGCCTGCAAACATGCATTTCCCCAGGTGTCTGCTGGCTAACCCTGGGGCAGCAGTTGGTGAGCACACTTTTGGGGGCACCCACCCTTCTCTTCTTCCTGGAGTAGGTATATGGGGGCAGGTGCTAGGAAGAGAGGAAGGCACGGGTTAAAGGTTATGTGGCAAAGCCCGAAAGTCCCCGCGTGACCTAGCACATAGCACATGGCTCTGCAATCAAGAGTGTATATTTGGGATGTCCTTGGATAAATGTCTCAGCGGCAGCATCCTGGAGACACAGAGCTGAGCATAGTGGGTATCACTGGCTCCCGGTATCCCTAGACTTCCAGGAGATCCAGACAGGGACAAGTGAAAATGCCACCTATCAACATAAAGCAAGCAAAAATTCACTGCTGGGGTGATGCCCTCCCTTTGTAGCTGGAGCTGCTGGGACAGCACAGGACACAGATTCAAGTGCAGATGGCAAGGAGAACACACTTCCTAGACTCCAGGTATCTATTTACCTTTTTGCTTTTCCAGCATTTTTGTCCAATCATGTGACAATGTGACAAGCACTTCTTTTTTTTTTTTTTTTTCAAGACACAGGAGACACCTGTTTGTCCCTGCCCTGACATGGTCCTAAGGGGGAAAGCTGGGCAACACAGGGCAATGTTTACAGAGCTGGTCCCTCAGAGGCCCATCCCTGCTGGAAGTGCTTCTTCTCCACCTCCACCCTCATCCCTAACCCTCCTCCCTCACCCCTCAACTCCCACCTGAGCACCCCCAATCCCTTTCCCAGCTGCTTTTGTTCTAACCCCATGCTTATGGCGACCACGGCACGTAGGATTAGGTCCCACCCAATGACTCCATCAACTTAATCGCTTCGTAAAGATCCCGTTTCCATCAGGTGTGTCCAATCATGACACCATGATAGGATGCTGCCACTTCCAAAGACCACAATCCAGAGCTTCACAATTACAAGTTTAAAAAAAAAAAACAAGAAAAAGAGATCTCATAATGGTGTAAGCTTACAGTTTTGTATTGGGTCTCGGTCTTAGCTTCATTTGGCCTGCAACGTGTGAGCTGGAAATCTGTCTTGTGGGGCAGAAAGTGGCCAGGATCTAATCCAGATCCTGAGATAACATTTTTTCAAAATGTCTGAAGCTCCCTTCCTCCCTAGAGATTATAATATATGCTTTCTTTAAATGTTAAAGAAAGAATTGTTTTACGAAATTCCCCGCCCCCATGCAAATACCACCAGCTTCCAGATAGGGCAAGAGGGGCATGAAGAGAGACAGTGAATTAGAGGTGAGAGCAGAAACAAGATTTGTTCACCTCGGTCTTCAGAGTGAACCTGGGGAAGACGGTGCAGCTCGGACCACCATCCTGTGGCACAGCAGACAGCCGCGGAGCCTCGGAAAAAAATCCGAGCACCCTTCACATGAATTGACGGGTAGGCTCCCAGCACCCGCATTATGTAAAGCTAATAAGTGCTAAACGAGCTCAAATTGGTTATCGGTTATTGATTTAGAAACAACATATAGATTGAAATAGAGCCCCCAAGAATACGCTTTTAAAATTCGGGTTATTAATCGCAGAAACATGTAGTCGAAAATGGCAAATGGAGATCTGTGCTGTTCCAAGGGAGCTGTAACATGGCTTCAGTTTGAAAGAGGTAATTGTCTTGGGCTGCTTGGCACGTTGCAGTCATGATGGAAGATTCTGGAAAGACGAGACTAGTGCCCTCCCATCCCGTACTCTGGGGTCTGGTCAATGAGGCTGGCGTTCCTCATGAGGTACAGCCCCAGTGCATGCAGACTGACCCCAGTGTTGAATTTATTTGTACAGATTCGAAACTTCTCATTGATTTTTATTACAAGATTAAGAATATGTTTCTCCAAGGAAGAAAAACGGTTGCAGAAGTGAAATTATAACAGTCATAAGCACAGGAGATACAGAGTGAGAAGTAATTCTAAGCTGTCATTACAACAGAAGTTAGGTTACAAGCTGCAGAACTTCTACCCGTTACCCGCCCCCCACAGGCTCATGTCTCCTCTGGTTTTCTAAAGCAGTGGTCAGACAGGTTCTATCCACGAACTCATGCCCTACAGCTCCTGAGTCTTCCCTGGAAATCTGCTCCCTGGTCCTCTGGCGTCCTACCCACCTCATCCCAGGCCATCCCTGAGTCTGTGAGGGCCCCCAGGAGCTTGCTCTTAGCTTCCTTGTGTCCTGACCTCTGGGATGGAGGTCATTCAGTCTGACGCTCACACCCGGGGTCTGAAGGGTCTCAGGTAAATAAATACACAGGGATGTGTGGGTTGTGGAGGGGGCGGCTGACGAAGTGCTGTCAAAGCTCTGTGTACATGCGTGTGTGTGTGTGTGTGTGTGTTTGTGCATGCACATATTTGCATGTGTACATTTAGAGGCCAAAGTTTGAAGTGTGTCTTCCCTAACAGTGACACACACACACACACACACACACACGCACACGCACACGCACACGCACGCACGCACGCACGCAGATACAGAGTCCTTCACTGACCTTGGAGCTCACTGCTTTGACTAGACTGGCTCATCAGTAAACCTCAAGGAACCTCCAGTCTCCACTTCCCTAGCTGTGGAACTACTACAGGCACACACCGCCGCTCTTGGCATTGCTGGGAACTGAACTCGTGTCCTCCTGTTTGCACAGGAAGTGCTTTACAGACTGAGCCTTCTCCAGTTCAGGTCTTATTCTACTTATGTGTGAAACCCATCTCCCTGATATGCAGGGTGAGTGTGTGCATGTGTGTGCTAGTGTGTGTGCGTGTGCATGTATGTGTGCGTGTACATGCACACTCGCACTCTCACATGCTCACGCACATGTGCACACATGTGCACATTTCTTGGGCAAACACATGGCATCATAGCACACATGTGAAGGTCAGAGGTCAACCATTAGGAGCCCATTCTCTCCAGCCACTTTGTGAAATCCAGGGGTCAAACTCAGGCCATTGTGCCCATGCACGGACGCCTCTTCTTGTTGAGCCGTCTCTCCAGCCCTTCATGGAACATTCTAGAAGGAAAGCCTGTAGACCTCCAATCTCCAGAAAGCAAACAGCAAGATGGCAGCCCATGCTGGGTGTCAGATTTGCATCTTTGTGGAAGCTTCTGGATCATGGACAGTGATACAAACATGTGTGGGTGGTTTGGTGGGGGAGGTCTGTCACTTGAGACAGTAGCAGGGTCTCTGCGATCGCTGGGATGGCAGAAAGAGCGAGGCATGAGAGTGAGGACCCTGGAGGTCCTGGGATGTGTGAAGCCTTGACTCTGGGCTGTGAATGTGAGACAGGGGATGCTAGTTGGGGCCTTTGCAGAGAGATGCTTGCAGGTGCAGGAGAATATGTACCAACAGGGCCGGGGAAGGAGTAGAGAGACCCCCTGTGACCTCTGTGGTGTGGTCACTGCTGGTGTCACCCCAGGCCCTTTAGGACTACCTCTGTGGAAGGCAATGAAGTTCTTCCCTCAAGCTGGGCTGGGCCTCCCGTCCCCAGCCGTACAGCATGACTCATTCAGGGAGGGGGACTTTAGCTGCCTCCCAGGCTACTCGGGCCCCTGAGGTTACAAAGAGTGAAAGCTTACAAGCGCTTACACAAATGCAGGGCAAAGGGCATTTGTGTCCTCATGTCCCCTGTCATCTGTAGCACCCACCTGTCACCCCACTTCCTATGTGCCACACCAGCTCAGGCCACGTCTGTATCCTTGGGACTCTGTGACGCCATATGATGGTCTCTTATGCCTGCCCCTTAGTGTTCTTTCATGTCCTATTGACAAGACTCTCTCCTTCATGCATCCCTGGCTTAAAGGAGACTCCCATCCAGGCCCGCCCTATGGCGTGAAGACTGCCCAAAGCATACATGAGACATTACTAAGTGCACTTGCTTACCCATGATCCTAAAGGGTCTCAGTCCCCGTTCAAATAACCTTCCATTGCTTGCACATCTCTGAGCCCCCAAACTCCCATCCAAATTACCTGCCATAGATCTTTCAGCTGCGCTGAGAGTCATTTGTGACCTCCTCAAACTGACCAAAATGGTCATCTGCAGACAGGAATCCAAGTCGAGAGTGTACAGTGCTCCATTTGAAGAGTCCTTGAGAAGCTCCGGGAAGCCTGGCACTCTGGGAACAGCCACGGTTGCTCTACTCCAGCACTGCCCACTAGGCTTCCTTGCTTCCCTAACGGGTGTGACTCTGGAGTCAGGAGCCCTCCAAGTGCCGCTCCTTGGGGTAGGGTAAGAAGTTCAAGTGTATCTCAAGCTGAACAACTTGTCTTAAGGCACTGCAGCAGATGTGACTGAGCCCTGTGGCTTACAGATGCTAGTGAGAGGGACCACTGACACTGCCTGACTCCAAAGAGCCTCAGTGCAGCCCCTGAGGACCAGTGCCTTCAGAGTGCCATGCCAGAGACAGACGAAGACACTTGTGTCTTTCCACAGTGTCAGGATTTACTGAACAGCAGTGAATTCACAGTGTAGGGCAGCTCCATCAACAGTCATGTGAGATACGACCGCTTTCCTGATAGCCTAGTCAAGGCAAACATAGTTTTTTTATCCTAATATTAATTTCTAATATTAACTCTCAGGTCATGCTGTACACAGCACACAGTTAATTATTTTTCTTTATATGTATGTGAGGCTACTGAGTGACTAAAAGGGGGTAAAGAGGTCACAGCAGAATTCAAGACATTCCAAAAGCTCCAGAGGAGGGAGCTGATGGAGTGAAGAGGGTTTCTGTGGGAGTCAGAGAGCAAATCCAGGCTGGAGGTCTGCTGGAGACAGTGCTGCTGCTGCTGCTGCTGCTGCTGGTGCTGATGATGATGATGGTGATGATGATGGTGATGATGATGATGATGGTGGTGGTGATGATGATGGCTGTGATGATGGTGGTGATGATGATGATGGCTGTGATGGTGGTGGTGGTGATGATGGTGGTGATGGTGATGATGGTGGTGGTGGTGATGATGATGGTGATGATGGTGGTGATGGTGATGATGGTGGTGATGATGATGATGGTGGTGGTGATGATGATGGCTGTGATGATGGTGATGATGATGATGATGGTGGTGATGATGATGATGGCTGTGATGGTGGTGGTGGTGATGATGGTGGTGATGGTGATGATGGTGGTGGTGGTGATGATGATGGTGATGATGATGATGGTGGTGGTGATGATGATGGCTGTGATGATGGTGATGATGATGATGGTGGTGATGATGATGATGGCTGTGATGGTGGTGGTGGTGATGATGGTGGTGATGGTGATGATGGTGGTGGTGGTGATGATGATGGTGATGATGGTGGTGATGATGATGATGATGGTGGTGATGATGATGGCTGTGATGATGGTGATGATGATGATGGTGGTGATGATCATGATGGCTGTGATGGTGGTGGTGGTGATGATGGTGGTGATGGTGATGATGATGATGGTGGTGATGATGATGATGGCTGTGATGGTGGTGGTGGTGATGATGGTGATGATGATGATGATGGTGATGGTGGTGGTGATGATGATGGTGATGATGGTGATGGTGATGGTGGTGATGATGATGGTGATGATGGTGATGGTGATGGTGGTGATGATGATGGTGATGATGATGATGATGGTGATGGTGGTGATGATGGTGGTGATGATGATGGTGATGGTGATGGTGATGATGATGGTGGTGATGATGATGGTGATGATGATGATGATGGTGATGGTGGTGATGATGGTGATGATGATGATGATGGTGATGGTGATGATGATGATGATGGTGGTGATGATGATGATGGTGGTGGTGGTGATGATGATGGTGATGGTGGTGATGATGATGATGGTGATGGTGGTGATGATGATGATGATGGTGATGATGATGGTGGTGATGATGACCCAGAGTCAGGCTGTGGGAGCAAAGTGCAGTGAAGGTGGTAGAGATAAGACGAGGACCAGGCCAGTGAACTGTAGACTGGGTTGAGGCAGAGGTAAATCCCCTTGGACAGTTTGGACTTCTTTGTCTGTTGGTCCCTTGGAACACCAAGTGGTCAGATGACAGCCGAGTGGGGCTGTTGTCATTGCAGGTAAGCTTTTTTTTAATGGGTTCCAGGTGAGGTTCGCCTTCTCTCAGATGGTGTGCTAGGTAGACCCTCAGTACTGTTGCACTGGCATAGCTCTCCTGCACCGCTGTGCTCCTACAGTCCCTATTCAATTCTATAAAGTTGGGACCCTTTCCGCTCTTAGGAATGAGCTATTTACCAGTCTGCATCTCGTGTGCAGTGACTGGCAGTTGGTGTTTACAGTGCCCACCTGGGTATCAAGAAATCCTCCATCTTCAAAATGGAGTCTCTCAAGGCAAGGCATTGTTTGAAAAAACAACAATGTTTTGCACAATGCAAAGCCATCTGTGGGGGCAAAACAGACAAGCCAGGGAAAGTGGAGAGATCAGAAAACCATGGCTACTTCTTGCCTGATAAAAGTAAGGTAGGCTTGACATGACATCAGTGGGAGTGGCTGTCACATGGCTTGGAAATCATTATGGGTTGTGTAGGGATGAGGGGGAGTTCTCAGCAGCTTTCTCAACTCTGTAGCAACTGGCAATGCCCTGCCTTGCCTACCAGGAGCTACAGCTGTCTGCCCAGCAGAGGCGAAATTATTCACCCTGAGGGAAGCAGAACAGGCTGCAGATGGGGAAGCAGCTCAGCTTTTCTTTCCTCTGAGGACCTGGGGGAGCAGGTCAGCTCCATGTAAAACAAGGTGGGGTGAGAGTGTGCACCTGCTACATATAGGGATAGAGATAGTTAATGTTAAAACTCTGTGTGTGTGTGTGTGTGTATGTGTGTGTGTCTCTTTCTACACACACACACACACACACACACACCATTCACTCCTACGTCTGTCCATCATCTACCTAGAATAATAGACTCACAAACACGCAAACACACTCCCATGCCTGTCCACCCATTCAGCTGTGTGTGCACTCAGCCAGTCCATCACAGCGTTGGCCCTTCCCCCCTCCTCTCCCTCTCTCCCACTCCTTCTCCTCTCTCAGGTCCCTCCGTCACCCACATTGGTGTACACCTCACTTTTTAACTGGCTTCTCCCAGCTCGACCAAGGGCATCCGTTCTGTCTCTGGGTTAGGCAGCAGGAGCCCAAGCTGAGTGGGGCAGAGTCTTTGGTTGAGACTCTGCCATTGGTGGCTTGTGCCTGGGTTGGCAGAAGCTGCAAGCACCGGTCTCCTGGGCTCCAGAAATCCTGCCTAAGACCGGTTGCTCCAGATAGGAACTTTGTCTGTGTGGGTTCCCACAGGAGTGAAGAAGGCCAGGCCATTACTAGGATGCCGTGGTGTTACCACGGTGGCGCTAGTCACTGCATTCCTTCTCCCCACTCCCCCCCCCCCCCCCCGCGCTTCTTCCTGAGACACACAGGAGACCTGTGAGGTGCTTGGATTTCTTCATCTTTACATGAGCTGGCTGCAGGGTTCTGTATGAGAAAAATGGGAGCAGCAAGGCCGCTGTTAACAGCAGTCCTACTGTGAGCAATCAAAGCCCTGACAAAGGACATCGCAGCTTAATCATCTAGGCGTTCACGTCCCCAGCCTTCCTGTTCCTCGATGAGGTGTGAAACAGCGCAAAGTGCTTTCTGAGCCCCTTGAAGCCGCTGGAGCCTGCGGAAGCTCGCCAGCTCCTGGGGAGCCCAGAGATTGGAGTCAATTTGCCTTAATAAAGCCGTTTAACGTTAATTTAAGGTGGAATTAGGCCAGGTTTAAGAAAATTAAGAAAAATGTACTGAAGGGGCACACTGGAGCTCCCTTCCCGGGGAAGCCAAGAGCCTCCACTCTGCAGTGCCGCAGGCTTCCTGGAGGCGGAACCACTGAGGCCGAGGCCCGAGTTCTCACTCCTGCCAGGACTCCTGCGAAGCCGCGCTCCTGTAAAGCAGCTGTTATGAAGATGTTGTTTTGTACTATTGAGCTGAAGATAATAAAGCCCTCTGAGTGTGTTGAAAACCTTTCTCAGGGGAAGTGATATTTTTATAAACCAGAGAAGTCCTTGCAAGTGCTCTGGAGGTGGGGGAGGGAGTGGGGTGGGAGGAGTTGGTAGGAGCTGAATGGAGATTTTCCTCTTCTCAGCCTTACTACACCTGGCCAGAAAGCCCACCTCTAGGGTCACGAAGGGCTTGCCCGGTGGCTCTCAACCTGTGGGCCGACTCCTCTGTGGGGTTGCATCATCCTGCATGTATCATATATTTTCATTACAGTTCACAACAGCAGCAAAATTGTAGCTATGACGTAGCAATGAAAGAATTTTATGGCTGCAGCTCAGCCCAATGTGAGGAACTGTATTAAAGGGTCAGAGCGTTAGGAAGTTGAGAACCGCTGGGCTAGACGCTTCCAGATTCTCTGGAGCGGAGAGGGTTCTGCGTCAAAGTCCCAGCCTTCCCTGTCCGATCTTAAGCCCAACTGCACTATCAAACATGTGCTAAATGTTTAGAAGGAGAATTGCTTCTTTGCCTTCACGCTGTGATGGAAGATTAAGTCTTGACAAGAAGCAACTAGAAAAAAGCAGCTTATTTTGTTCCTCTTGGAGAGAAAGTCATGGCAGCAGGGACACGAGGCAGCTGGTCGCTTGCACCCACAGCCGGGAAGTGGAGAGACATGAGTCCAGGGCTTGGACTTGCCTTCTCCTTCAGTCTGAGAGCCCAGCCCATGAGGCGGTGCTGCCTGTACTCAGGGTGGATTTGGCCACCGCCCTTAACCCATCTGGAAATCCCCTCACAGGAGCATGCAGAGATTTGTCTCCCCAGAGATTGTAACTTTGCTCAGGTGGATGATGAAGATCACAAAGGGAATCAAAGATGAACTTGTGTGTGGTTTGGGGAAACCCTGCCTTGCTAGGCTAGAACAGAAAATTCTAGATATCCAGATACCAGCCAATAGAAGTCCAGGATGGCCACCAAGCTTGGCCAGAACTTTGTCACCTGGCAACTGGGAAATTCTATGGGATGGCTTGGGGTAAGGTGAGGGAAGAGCCAAGTGTAAAATGCTTGCCTTGCAAGTGTGAGGAACCAAGTTCAACTCCCCAGCCAAGCTACACATGGGTGGTTCACGCCGGGACTCCAGCACTGGGTCAGCACCTCTCCCAGACACTGGTTTCTGCTTGCTGAATTCTGGTTGCTCCTGCTCGCTGGAACTGCTCTGAGACTTCCCAGGTCCACAGAAGGCGAAACTCCTGTCAGCTTTACCCGTGGGTGGCGTGGCTCTCTCACTCTGTGTGAGGACTATGCCTTTGGAGAGAGCAGTGCTAGCCACAGGGCCAGTGCTGGCAGGGGCAGGAGCCGGCATTTGCCTCTGCAGACAGACAGGCTCCTCGGAGAGGCATCTTCTTTTGCCCCACTTCACCACAGACGATGTCATGGATGGACATTGTCACTCTTCGTTGCTCTGCTGAGACCAAGCAACATGGGGAGAGTCCCTTCCTGAAAGGTGAACATTTGTCACAGTAGTGGGGGGGGGGGGCTCAGAATGCCCCAGTCGGGGAGGAGAACGGAAAGGAAAATGCAGACTCTTCGAGGAGACAGGTTGTGCAGGACCAGGGAAGGTTTAGTTTGTGACACCCTGAAGAAATGTGGGAGCAAGAGGGACCGTGGATGTCCTCACACACCATCAAGGGGCCGGTGGAGGACTTGAGGTGCAGGCATCGTGATCTGTCATCCCTCCTCCAACCCAGGACCATGTTCTGGGTGTATACACAGTTCCTGTTCTCGTGGACCTCACATGCAGTTGAGTAAACATATGCATGCAGTGCACACACACATTCATACACACATACACACATGCACACACATACACATGCACACACATGCACCCACTCACACATGTGTGTACACACACATGCACCCACTCACACATGTGTGTACACACACATGCACACACATGCACACATGATGCACGCACTCACACACATGTGTACACACGTGTACACACATACAGATGCACATGTATACACACAGACACACACATGCATACACCCATACATGCACGCAGCTCAAGCGCGCGCGCACACACACACACACACACACAAAGGCATTCCACCTGTGGAGACAGAGGCACAGCTTAAGATTTCCTGTGTGGAGAGATCACTGCCTGTAACTAGTGGCTGCTGAGGAGAGCAGAAGGGAGCTTGGGTCTGTGCTTTGCTTTGCCGTCAGGGGGTGGGGACAGCCAGTGCAAAGACCCTGAGGCAGAAGAATGGTTATTTGAGGCGGCAAGGCAGTGAGTGAGGCCTGGGGATTGTGAGAAGAGGGAACGCTCTATTCACAGAGGAAGCTGGCAGTCCCAGCCAAGGTGGCAGCGCTGGCTCGATTAGAGGGCGGGAGGGGATGGAGGTGAGGCTTGCTCTGTGTCTGGGTGAAACTCTTTGAAGTGGACTCTGCGGGTTTTGGATGGGGGTGGTAAGAGAGCAGGGTGCGGAGGGAGGCAAGGACTGCTTCTATCCAAACATGCAGAAAAATAAGGCTACCATCAAAAGAGAGCTGGGAGGCAGTGCAGGGAGAGGCTTGCGCTGGAGCTATAAGCTGCTGGCTCCCCTTCTGATCTCCGGGAGAGTGCTGCAGGCATTCAGGCATCACTGTGGGGGTCAGGAGTTTGCTACAAGGACAAAGATGGCATTTAATGTGGGAATCTGTGGAGGGCAGACAGAAAATCAGGCAGCAAGATGGTCCCCGGCACAGTGTCTCCAGAGTCCATGGCTTCATGGGGTTGGCTCCCCTCTAGTGTGAGCTGGGCTTATGACTTCCTCCCAGCCAATAGGAAACGGAGAAGATGGGACACATGGGGTGACACTGCCTGGCATCTTCACCCTCCTCACACTGCACATCTGCTGGGTCTCACGGAGATGCCCCCTGCTGACTGCGAGGGAGCAGTCTCTACTGTGAGCTCTGCAGGAGACAGAGGGCAAGGAGCTGACAGCCAGCAAGAAACAGGCCCCAAGGATCTGCATCCTGTCAGCACCACACAAGCCCAGCCTCTTCCTTACCCTAATAAGCCACAGATAAGACCACGGTCCTGGCCACTTTGACCTCATCCTTGCACAGGGCTCAGATGAGCCACACCCAGACTCCTGGCAGGAGCCTTGACTTGGGTCATGCCCAGGCTCCTGGCTCAGAGAGACTCAAGGCCATGCATTGACGTAGTCAGATGCTGTGTGCTGTGGTCGTCTCTGATGCTACAGCAGAAAATAGGGGAGAGACGCAGTCAATGTGGGAGTGCAGAGTTGGCTCTGGGGCTTTATTTAGAAGGGACTTCCAGGCTGGGCACTCTCCCCAGAGAAGTCTCCTGAGGCACAGCCTGCAGCCCCAGAGGTCTGCTCAGGGCACTACCCCAGCCCTGAGTCCACCGCATAAGACCTGCTCCTGCTGGTTGCAATAAGCAAGGTGGTGAGGGGTTGCCTGCTGGCCAAGTGCCCGAAAGGCAGCCTCTCCCCGGGATTACGCAGTGCGTACAGCAGCAAATTAGCTCTAAATAGAAAGCATGGCATATGGACGAGGAGATAATGTTTGTTGTGAATAAGCCAGCCCTCCGGGCCTCCTGCACCCTCAGATCCCAAAAGCAGCCTTTCCTCCCTAAGCTTGAAGGCGGACTCAAGTCCCCATCCATCCAGCGTCCTCTGTGTTCTCCATGGCTTCCAAGCTGTAAAGGACATAAGCTCTCAGGCACTGGTGTTGACGCCCGGGTAAGTGGCTGCTGGTTTCTCTACTGGATTTCAGAAAGCGCCATGCTTACCATGCCAGCCCACTTTGTTGCTTCCTGGGTCATGAGTTTTCCACTGAGGGATATTTTTAAACAACAGGAGAAGATGCGATAACCTTTCTGGCTGCAGTATGGGAGGAGCCTCTTCGTCCTCTGAGGCAGCATTTGCTGACAACCTGTCCTGGGCCCTGAGGGGCAAGAGAGGCTCTGTCTTTAGGTAGGCACTGGTATTAGACTATACTTAATTAGCTAAGGACTTGCACAGGCCAGGTGACAGTCTGGGATTGGGTTTTCCCCTTCATCGGAACGTGCAAGAAGAGGACAGGACAGGCACTGGGACTCTCTCTCATATAGCTGAGCTGCCTGGTGAGGAGACAGGCAAAGGGAGGAGAGCGCAGTCCACTGCAGCTAGACTGACCATGTCCCTGGAGGGGATGCAGGCCTTCAGGTCTGTCCACAAGGAAGGGTTGTAGCTTCTGGAAGGCACTTCATACAACCGTGGACTTCGAGGGGGAAGTAAAATGAGAGTCTGGATCCAATTGCATTTAGGGGGATTAAGAACAGTTATCCACTCAGGGACCCCTGTGTCTCCTGAAGAGATTGGCTCTGTGTAGCTTTTTTGTACAAAGAAGTCGTAGGAGTGGGTGGAGTGTCCTGTGCAGAGGAGTGTCTCTAGGAGTCACAGCCACACCTCCCCACTTCAGTCTAACAGTTCCACTCAACAACCTCAGACTCAGCAGCACGCTGGGCGCTGTCCAAGGTTCTGGATTGGCAATCCACCACCATCCACTGAGTCCTGTGTCGTGCTGAGCTCAGCCCTAACGGGATTCAGGAGGAAGCGGAGCCCCAGAAGAAAACACAGCGGGTAAGGATGCAAATTAGAAGCATCTTTATAGAAAGGAAGGTAACAGACTCTTAGATATCAGAAGTAGATACGATCCAGGGCCTCCTCCTAAGTCCATACCCTCAGCATCTTTAGAGCGCTGTGCATAACAGTGATAACTGAGAGAGGACTGGGTGAGAAAATGCAGGGTGAGCAGAGAGAGACAGCTGATAGTTAGGAGATAGGTTATAGCTATATAGAAGAGAAAGAGAATTAGATAAATATAGATGCTAGGTAGACAGATAATATACAGGCGATACATAGGTTGAAGGACAGATACATATGTAGATAGATTATTAACTGATAAATAAATAGAGATGGATGCATTATATTTCATATAATTCAACTATATATAACATTTTATTCTTTGACAATACTCGGTATAAACAGACTTCTCTGTGTTGTGTGTGATCATACCTGTGGGTACATACAATGGACTGTGTGCATATATGTATCCATGTGTGTGTTTATATGAACACATGTGTGTACTCTCACACACACATACATCCAGGTACAGCAGCACATGCCTGTAGTCTCAGCGCTTGAGAGGTAGAGGCAGGAAAGATACAAGTTCAAGGCCAACCTGGCCTACGCTGTGAGTCTCGGGCTAGCCAGGGCTATACAGGGAGAGTCCGCCCCAGCATGTAAAGGAACACACCCTGTCACCTGCACAAGGGTGGAACTTTGGTACGCCGTGTTACATGCACAGAGCCAGGCACAGAAGGACTGGCTGAGAGCACTGGCGTGTTCAAGAGAGTGGAACGGCCATTACCCACATCTGGGAAGGATGTAAGGAAAGACGAGCTAGAAGGACAGGAAGAAGGTGGGGCGGCCCTTTGCTGCAATCAATAGCCTCTCGCCATACCTGTGCATGGCAAACCCAGAGGCTCATTAAAATGAAAAAATGCGAGAGTAGGAGGGGGTGCTAGTGATAAAAAGGGGACCCTAGAGGAAGTGGGGAGGGAATAAGAGGGTGATTATAATCAAAATGTGTTATACATACGCAGGACACCTCCTAGGGATAAAATTTATGTGTATATATAATGAGGTTCCGAAAGTCTCTTTAAAATATTAGTTCTATTAATTGTATGTGGGTGTGGTATACGCATGCGGGTGCAGGTGTCTGTGGAGGTCAGCCAGCGGCATCAGATTACGTGCAGCCGTGAGCTGCTGAACACGGGTGCTAGGAATTGAACTCGGGTCCTCTGAACCATTAACCTCTACACCATCCCCCCACCTGCACCCCAGCCTACAGAAATAACTCCAGTTGCTGCTACTGAGAAGTCCGGAGGGGACAGGAGAGGGTTCTTAGGGGGCAAGCGTCGGCTTAGTGCTTTGTTTAGATTTGCTTACAAATTTGAATCTACACGTCGCTGTGGCGTCTATGTGTTCTGGAGGCAGAGACCCGCTTCCCTGATGGGGAAGCCATCTTTGCATCTTTCACGGGGACTCTTGGGATCTACTCTCCAGAGAGGAGCCAACATACCTGCACAGTGTGGCCCAGCCCCATGTGTCTTGCAGGGCCCAGGCCTTCAGACACATCCGCTGAGGAAACCGTCCTCGGGGACGTGGCGTCCCGGGAATCTACTTATTTTCACATCATTTAAAAAACAGGCACAGGCCCGGTGCTCTGAAACAAAACATGCAAAGTGTTTTGGACACACTTTAAATGAGATTATTATAGACCAAGAAACAGTTCCTGCTTTAATTAGAAAAAAATCTCAGTGCTCATACTGGGAAGCTAATTGCACCACTAAAACACTGAATGGCTCCTAATTTTGCTACTTAGAGGTACACCTGGTGACTTGCCGCTCGGCGACACCCAGAGACTCATACGGCAGGGAGAGAAGCCACAGCTGTGGGGCTGCAGAGGCCTGGGGTGACTAAGATCTCATTCTAGATCCAGCTCCACTGTGGCACCTGCCACCGGCCACAGCAGGCGGCAGGGGAGAGCAGCAGACAGTGGGACTGGAGCAGGTGGGGAAGCTCCCGGAGTGGGTGGCAGCCCCTTTGGTGACGCTGTGAGGCAGGCGTAGGTTGACCTTGGGGATCGACCTGTGAGGGTGACCACAGGCATGGCCTGCAGAGGCTCACCCGCCGTCCTTCGAGGGGAGCAGCTATGGTGGTCCCTGTGCATTCACACGGACCAGCACCTACAGACTGAGCAAAATCCCACCCACTCCACCTCAAGGGCTCAACTCACATGTGGTCGTCCTGATTTCAGAAGTCTCTAGCTGGGGCCAGGATGGGCACCAGAGTCTGTGGAGATGTGTCAGCCAATCCCCGGGGAGGCCGATGCTGCCATTTGCCGGCCCGCACATGGTTTCCTCTGGTAATGCTCTGAGACTCAGGATCCAGACAGAGCTCAACAGGAAACCAGCCTAGAAGGGGGTTGCCCCATGTCACGTGCCCTTCACACAGGGGGCCTATTAAGCTGATATACTTGAATGAGTTCCACCTGGCATGCCCATCTGGGACAGGTGCAGCTTTATTACTCTGTGTGTGTGTGTGTGTGTATGTGTGTGCGCGCGCGTCTGTGTGTGCATGCACTTGCTTGTGTTGTGAGCGCCCCAAGCAGAGGTTGGGTGTCTTCCTCTACATTTTACCTTTTAAGCAAAGTCCCTCACTGAACCTGCAGTTCACTAGTTCTGCTGTCCTGGCCCGCGGGCCCCAGGGGTCTGCCTGTCTTTGCCTCCCCAGCACTGGAATTGCAGATCCATCCCACCACACACTGCTTTTTGGGTGTGTTCTGAGGATTAAAATCGAGGCCTGTTGTTTGTGAGGCAGGCTCTTTACCATCTGAGCCATCCCCCGCCCCTCTGCTGCTGCATTTGAACATAAGTGGCCACCAGAGGCCCATTTAGTCTAAGTCCCCAACATGATGCTATTCAGAGAAGATGGGACCAAGAGGTGTGACCTTCTGGAAGACCGTGATCCCAGGAGCCTGCCTTGAAGGGAATGCTGGGATGTGTTCCTCAGTGGGCTGCTTCCCTCAGCGTGACTCCCATCATGTGCCACTCACCACATGCCCAAAATATAGCCAACCAACCGTGGACCGAGGCCTTCAAAATTGGGAGACAATTATATGCAGAGGGTCTCAGGTATTTATTTATTTTTTTGTAGCCATGAGAAACAAACACAATGCCAAATCTGTCAGAACATGAGAGGAATGAAACAGAAAGGGCTTTAGTCTAAGGCCTACCAGAAACCTCATTCCTGGAGTGTGCAAAAACAAACAATACCATAACACATACACACACACACCCCACCACCACCACAATACACACACCCCACAACACACACACACCAAAACACACACAACACAACACACACCACAACACATAACACAACACACATACCCCACAACACACACACAGCACAACACCCAACACACAATACAACACACACAACACAACACAACACACACAACACAACACACATACCCCACACCACACACACCCAACACCACATACACACCACAACACACACACCACAACACACACACCACAACACACACAACACAACACAACACACACAATACAACACACAACACAACACACATACCCCAAAACTCACACACAGCACAACACACACACACACCCTGCTCTTTATCCAAGCCCTTGTTTCTTTGCTATCTCATCTTAAGTTTAGGGGTAAAGTCCCCTGACTCCCATCATACCCCACTAAAGCTTTATAAATCCCCACGGAAGGTCGACCCCGCCCCCAGCCTGGCCTCTGTCCCAGAAGAATGTCTGTGAAGGGTCTTCCTCTTCTGAAAGACCCCTTCCCAGTGACCGACACATTATGGAAGCACACACCAGTCTGTCACAAATGAGGAAAGTTCTAGAAGCTGACACTATCCCACCAGGGGAGATGGTTCTTTATTACTCTCCTCTCCTAAGGCATCTTACAACACTTTGTAAAGGAAGTGCTGTTGTCACGGAGCTGAAGACTTCAAACGCATTTCGCCAAAGTAGGGCACAGGTGACTTAACCAGGTCACAGGGCTTTGAAAGCTCCAACTTAAGCACTAGCCTTGGTTAATTCCATTCCTTGCTTCAAAAGGCAGGAAGGCCACAGAAGGAGGTGAGGGGCTGCAGTGGGCTGGGGTGTTTGTCCTTCACCCAGACCACAGCGACCTAGATCAGCACCAACGCAGGGGAACGGCTGGTGATTTGGGTTAAAGAGGGTTTAAAAGAATTTTCCTTCTGAATCGAGTTTAAAAAAAAAAAAAAGTAAGTCTTTCCTTTGAAGACTGAAAGAGAGTCTTAGCCTAAGACCACGGCTTCTTTGGGGTCAAGTTGTGGTTCCAAGGAGATGGAGACGGAGCAGGAAGAGCGGGCAGGAGAGAGAGAAGGGCAGTGGTGCAAGCAACACGAGGGAGGCTCTCCACTCCTGAAAACACAGTTGTGAGATTTACAAAATAAATTCCTTTACAGGGTGCCCAGTTAGGCCTGAACTTCACATAGACAATAAATACCCTTCAATGCGAGCTTATTCCATGGCACTGGCTGGGTTTGTGTCAACTTGACACATGGTAGTCATCAGAGGGGAGGAGCTTCCAGTGGGGGAATGCCCTCATGAGATCCAGCTGGAAGGCGCTTTCCCAGTTAGCCATCAGTGGGGGAGGGGCCAGCCCATTGTGGGCGGTGCCATCCCTGGGCTGCTGGTCCTGGGTTCTATGGAAAGCAGGCTGAGCAAGCCAGTAAGCAGCACCCCTCCATGGCCTCTGCCTTAGCTCCAGCCTCCAGGTTCCAGTTCTGTTTGAGGTCCCCTCCTAGCTTCCTCCAGTGATTGACCCTGATCTGCACCCATAAGCCCAATTAACCCCTTCCTCCCCAGCTTGCTCTGTGGTCACCATACTTCCTCCCAGCAGTAAGAGCCGCAGCTGGGACGTGTTGGAAGCACAGCTATAGCGAAACCGTTCCTAGTTGCTTCAATTGATCTGGGCCACTTGTGCCTCACCTGGCGATCTGGACGAAGCCATGCCAGGACCTCAGCTCTGGTAGAGTGTGAGCCTAGAGCCTCTGCTTGGGAGTGAGCAGGAAGCAGTCAGCCTCTCTACCACCCCTGCTAGTCAAGAGAGCCACACGGACTGCCAACTCTTCTGGCACCTGCTTAGCCATCTCTCCTGCCCAAGCCTCACTTGGTGTGTGTGTGTGTGTGTGTGTGTGTGTGTGTGTGTGGTGTGTGTGTGTGTGTGTGTGTGTGTCTGTGGTGTGTGTGTGTGTGTGGTGTGTGTTTGTGTGGTGTGTGTGTGGTGTGTGTGTGTGTGGTGTGTGTGTGGTGTGTGTGTGTGTCTGTGTGGTGTGTGTGTGTGTGTGTGGTGTATGTGTGTGTGTGGTGTGTGTGTGTCTGTGGTGTGTGTGTGTGTGTGTGTGTGGTGTGTGTGTGTGTGGTGTGTGTGTGTGTGTGTGTGGTGTGTGGTGTGTGTGTGTCTGTGTGTGTGTGTGTCTGTGGTGTGTGTGTGTGTGGTGTGTGTCTGTGTGGTGTGTGTGTGTGTGTGGTGTGTGTGTGTGTGTCTGTGTGGTGTGTGTTGCATCTATTGTATGTATATGCAACATCTGAGGAGTCCAGAGGAGAATATGGAATTCTCTGGAGTTGCAATAGCAAGTGTGTAGGAGCTGCATATGGGTCATGAACCCAGGTCCTCTGAAAGAGCAGCAGGTCTCTTAACCACTGAGCCATCTCTCCAGTCCCTTTATCAAGTTCTTTTATGTGTAGAAAGGAAGAGTCCTGGCCGCTTCGATGTGATCGTCACCCATTCCATCATGTACCAACATTACCGTGTTGTACGGAAACTCAAATGTTCACAGAGCGTCCCCCACAGTGTTGTGGATCAAAAGGAGACAGTGATATGACTTAACATTCTTTGTTCTGGGTTCGTTTCTGTTGATGTGATGAACATCATAACCAAACACAATTTAGGGGAAGAAAGGATTTATGAGGCTACACTTGCAGGTCACAGTCGGCACTGGTTAGAAACTCAAGCATATACAGGGAGAGGAGGTCCCTCTCAGTCACAGTCATAGGGGAGGGGCGTAAGGGGAAAATGTGAGGGAGGGAGGAGTGGGAGGATACTAGGGATGGGATAACAATTGAGATGTATTATGAATAAATTAATATATATATTTTTTTTTAAAAAGAAACTCAAGCAGGAGCTAACTTGACTCAGAAACCCTAGAAGGAAGCCGCTTGCCACCCCACTTGCCCACCCCACTCACCTGCCTCACCTGCCCCATCTCACCCACCCCACTTGCCCGCGCATGCTCATTACCTTTCTTTCTCAGCCCAGGCCCACCAGCCTGGGGATGGTGCTGCCCACAGCATGCTGGATTTTCCCGAATTAAACACCCATCCAGACAGCCCCCCACAGAACTGCCACAGGCCAGTAGCTAAGTGTGTGTGTCACCTGGGGAGTGTGTAAGGTATCCGTGGAACAGTCTTCCAGTAGGATGCTGGAAAACGTTGGAAAACTGAGTTCATTTGTCTGAATCAGCTTAACAGTAGCAAAAAAAAAAAAAAAAGTTAGATTTTACAAACCATAACAGAATTACACATCCAAAACATTGCATTCTGCAGACAAAAATGTACACTAAAAGCAGTTAGCTATATGTGTGTGTGGAAGGCGAACGAGGTGTCATCAAGGAGAGCAAGGAGTGTATATGGCGCGGTCTTGGTGGAGGTGCTCCTGCCATTCTCTCCCTCGCGGGCGGAAGGAAGGAAATTGCATAACTCATTTTTGTAAAATGGGTTGGGGAACCCACAAACAAAAGATAGTACTTTAGAGTTTCAGAGGCCCAAGAACCTCTCGCTATTACTGCGTCCTCTGTTAAGAGGCATCTGGGCTACATCCCGCCACAGCAGGCCCCATCGTGGTGCCATCACACTGGAAGCCACGCAGAAGCTAAGTCCCACACACCCGTCTATGGTCACGCTCATTGCTGATACACGGCTCTCTGAGGGGCGCTTACTCTATAAAGGCGTAGTCCTGACGCCAGCGCCACCGTGAGCCTTTGAGGGTGTCTGAGCTGACTGCCTGTCCCTGAGACAACGTGTCCAACAAAGGTAGTTCAAGGACAGAAGGTTCCTTTTAGCTCACACTCTGAGGACGCGGTCCACCATGAAGTCAAGGGTGTCATGAGCGCGAGCGAGGCGGCTGCTTATGTGGCATCTGCAGTGAGGAGGCAGAGAGACAGTCGCTGGGGCTCAGCTCACTCCCCCTCTGTGTTCAGTCCAGGACCCCTGCCTATGGCTACGGCGTGGTGATGTCTGTGGGTGGTGATGGTCACATCCAACAGTGTTCCTCCCATCTCTTACCCAGATAGTCCCAGGCAGACAAACCAAGAGATTTGATTCTATAGCAACCCGAATCCCTCAAATTGACAATCACTGTTAACCACCATGGGACAAAGCACATCAGAGTCTTAGAACTATAACAGTGGAAGACCCCGAGGAGGCTTCGTAACACACACATCACGTCACATTTCAAACAATCTGAATAGAGAAGAGGCGTGGCATTTAGAAGTGCGCGCCGTGTCTGAGTGGTTTCGTCCCGAGGCAGGAGTGCACCAGGTTCATGGCATGAGTCAGATGAGGCGATTGAAACTGAAGAGAAGGTGTGGGCGGGATGGAAGCACGGCCACCTGAGAGGAGCCGAGACCCGTGTCTAGTGATCTGCTGTGCCTCCACAGATGGCCTCAAAAACAACAGCAGCCAGGTGGCCTGCTGGCTCTGCAAGGCTGGCCTGAACTCACAAACACCCTGGAAACTTAAGTGGTGGGTCCAGCTGTTCTGGCTTTGATGGCTCAGTCTCTTCCAGGAATTTATGTTACCAGCTAGATTCCTTCATCTATGGCAGAACCCGGGCAGGGCTCAAAGAGAGAGGCCCCTGGGCCAAAGCGCTCACCTGGATTGCACCTCTCGTGTGACAGTGTGGGCCAAGTGAACACACAGGATTAGTCACATCATCCGTGGGTCCAGTACTCCACCGCCTACCCCAGTGTAAACAGCACAGCGTTGTGGGGTCTTAGAGATGGAGGAAAAGCACCCAACAAATGGCCAACAAAAAGATGCAGCTTGGGTGGTGTACCCTACCATAAGTCAAGACTTATTATAGAGAGGAGAAAAGTTTTGCTTTTTAACAAGGTGCCAAAAAACAGTAACCGTAAAACATAGGATCAATAAACTCAATTACATTAAAATTATGAGCGTTTACCAAAAGATACCACAGGAAGACGGGCTGCGGGGCAAAATACGACATCACCACAGAAGGATGAGGATCGACAGAGGCCCAGAACCCAGGTGATAGAGGCGACCAGTAGCTTCACAGCCCATCTGAATCCACCGATGAGTGGCCTTTACACGCAAAATATAAGATACACGACATCTTCCTGTGAGAAGAACAGAGAAACCAAGGCTGGGGCCGGCGCCCAGTGGTCATCACTTCCCTAACATGACCCCTGATATTATACAAGAGAGGAAATTGGCCAAGAAACACATATAAAGACATCCTCTCTTGTTTCTAGTTAGAGAAATGCAAGCTAGTGCCACAGTGCGATGCCAACACACAGTGGTTTTCCAGTAAGGATGTGTGTTTGATACAGAGAATCTGGACAGAGAGTTTTCCCAGCAGCAGACTACATATACCTCAAGTACCTACCAGCCGTGGCAGTAGGGATAGACGCCAGCAAGGCAAATTTAACCGGGAAATGGTTGGCTAAAAAAGCAAGCCACAAGGAACGCACACAGCACAGCCCCCTTTTCTGGAAAGATCAATAGCAGGTAGAGTCTAAGCTTTCCATGCTGTGATGTGCATCAAATTAATAATTACAAGCAAGATAATTGTTATTGGAAGCCAGGGCAGTGCTGACCTCAAAGGAGAGGGCCCTGTGGCAGGAGTGGTGTTGAGACATGGCGGCTGGCTCTGAGAGCTGGACCAAGTCTATTTTCCTAGCCTGTGTGATAATAATGCAGTTATGTACTCTATAATGATTCTTAAAAAGACAGCAGTAGGACCAGGGAGACAGCTCAGAGCACAAAAGTGCTTGTCAGGCAACATTCAGAACACAGGTACTGGGGCCAGAGAGGATCCTGGAGTGTTGAGGAGGCTCGGAGTAGAACCAGGGACTCCAGGCGTTAGCTACAACAGGTGACCGGGTCAGAGAGATGGACAGATGACCCTCAGACTTCCAGCTCTGTTCACAGGGCCCGTGGCACCATCCCCAGAGGGAGATTGGCCATCCTCGGCTTCCTGACTTAGTCAGCAGAGCCAGTGAGCACCCGGGCCAGAGAAGCCTTCTGAGCTGGAGATGCAGAACTCACAGGAGCCTGTGTGTACCTCTGCTGGCAGAACGGCGGGTCTCGCGAAGTCTGAGAGAAGTGCTCCGGGTTTAAAACTCTCAGATCTTGTGCAGCCTCACACAGAACCACCGGGATCAGGGTGGAGGCGAGTGAGATGGGGCGACACTTGATAGTGCACAGGAGAAGTCAGTTTCCTCTTTACCCATCCTGAGGCTCGGAGACAAGACCCGCGCACCAGCAGCTAAGGCATCAAGGGAAATGCACGAGCTTGGCTTTCAGATGTGAGTTTTATGCGGCATGGGATCTTTCATAAAGGCGGGGAGACTTCTGCAACCAGGGGACCTCCAGGCTGTATGCTAGGGGCCAGAGGGGGGGAGAGGGAGAAGAAGAGGGGGGAGGTGGAATGCAAGAAGGAGAGGAGAGAGAAAAGGAAGTAGAGGGAGAGGAGAGAGGCATGGGAAGGAGGGAAGGAGGAAGATGGAGGAAGACCGGGAGAAAGTAGAAGCTGTAGAGAAAAAGAGTATGGGAGGGGAAGGAGTGGACAGTGACGGAGGAGCATGGTCAGCCGAGGTCTCTGCTTCAGGGGGAGGTGAGGAGATCCTTCTTGTGAGCTGTGGCCTCTCTGTGACCAGCCTGCTTTTCCTGGATGCCAGGGTGTTATGTTTGAGGAAACCACGTCCCAAAGCCCACCCATGTGAAAGCATGCAGCTGGCTCAAGAGCGTGGCTCCCCTCCACGCCGTCACCTGGACGGTGTTGTCAAAGCCCCATCCTGCATCCTCAGCAGGAAGTCCATGGGATGGCCTGCTGCTGCGAAGCAAGCATCCCAGAATTCTCAGGGCCAAACTAATCTGGTGATGTCACTCATTCCGAGCCCCTGCAGCTGTCTCTGAAGCACTCACACAGAGGCTGAGACACGGGCTCACAGACAGCCGGTTCATCATGTGTGCATGGTCTTCTTCAGTCCTGTAGTCATGGGAAGAGACACACTCGCAGCACGCTGGAAGCTAACTGCATTAGATCATGTAGGGAATTGAGAGACGCATCAAGGGTCTCTTATCTGTAAGGGTTGGACACTTGCGAGAGGCTCCTAACAAGTATCATTGAAGGAGGGAGGTGGCAGTCACCAGGGCCCAGCTTGAAGCCCATACTCCACCACTTGGTTCTCAAGCACCACCCAAGGCTGGGCAGGTGGGTCCCAGGAGAGCTGGCACAACGTGCCCAGTGCCCCACAGCTGGGCTGAAGCGGAAGCCAAGCCTTTCCTTCAATTCCTGATCCCTTCTAGAACGATCCATACTCTTGTCATGTATGCTACTACTGTGCGATGGTTATGGGGGACATTGTGGAGGCAGCTGCAGGCTGAGAGCCTCCCAAGGGCACGGTGACCTTTCACACACTTGAGGTGCCGCACTAATGTTTTAAATTTTCTTTTAAGCTTACGCCTTTTGCTCCCCCTCTACGGTACGAGCCCAGGCACACCACTGTGAACATGTGATGGTCAGAGGACAACACACAGGGTTTGGTTCTGTCCTTCTACCATGTGGGTCCCGGGGATTGAACTCGGGTTCTTCCAGTTCCCGAGTATCCCTTCCAGTGATAGCTAGTGCCTTTGCATACTGAGCCACCTCTCTGGTCCCTCCAATGTTTGGAGTTCATCCCTTCTTAAACTTCACCCAGTAATTAAGCAAGAGCCTCCTGAAGTGGTCAGGGATGGGACCAGAGTGGCCATCATCCTCAGGGTGTCAAGCGTGGGGGCCAGGATCATGGCAAGCTGGAGCAGGCTTTCTTTGCCCGACTGTCTTTCTTGTAAATCAGCTGCTTAACGCACATTCTAGAACCACAGACCAGGGCAGTCCTGTGCTGCCTGCCAATGTCACTCTGCTATTTTAGGTGATATTGCCAACATAGCCACAAGCCAGGCTCCCTTTAGGACTGTGCCTGGCATAACCAGCATGCCTCAAAGCTACCAACTCCACAAGCATGTTAGGGTATGTTTCTAGTATGTTGTGTGTGCATGTGTGTGTACACTCTCATGAGGACACATGTATAGGTCAGAGGTTGACGTCAGTCACTCTCCACTTCATGTTTTGAGACAGGGTCTCTCTCACTGAACCTGGAGCTCAGCGATTTGGTGAGACTGACTGGCAGTGAGCTTCAGGGGCCTGTCTGTCTCTCTTACGTGGGCGCTGGGGAGCTGAACTCGAGTTCTTGCGTTTTCACAGCAAACATTCTTCCCCGGCTCTGGCTTATGTGGCACAGTTCCCACTTGGTTGACGTGCTCTACTCCTCTTGGCATTCAGTCCAATGTCACACTTATCAGATGAGGAGACAGTGACCTACAAAGCTCTAGTAATCGTCCCCAGACACCTCTGCAGAGGAGGAACCCCCCTACACCCCCAGGCTCTGGACAGCAACCCTGGGCGACGTGCACCTGCCCCCCTCAAGCCTCCCAAACATGAAGTGCAAGCGCGGCCTGAAGTGAGGGGGGAAAGAAATGGGTCAAGCAACCCCAAGTGCCAAGTGGTCACCTCAGGATTTCCCAGAAGAGGAAGCTCTTCCTGGGCTGTGTTCTCCAGCAGGAATTCTTTGTCTGAAGTAGATGCAGAGGAAGCTGCCATCCAAGAGAGTCAAGGCTCCAACCCTGTTTGATGCTGCGGAGGAGGCTGGAGACGTAAAATGGTGAGCTCTGGGAATGCGCGGGCAAGGAAACAAACACGGTAGCAATTTAGGACGGGCACGGATTAGCCTGCAGGCCGTTCCAGTTTGTCATTCGAGGCTCACACAGAGAGGTTTATACATTGGTGTCCCCGCTTTTTTATTTCATATCCATTTGTCATCAATTACAGCGGCCTGTCTGCAGGGTACACCAGAGAGGAGAGGCTGCCCTGGGAATGCGTTTACAGGCAAAGTGTGCAGCTTAGGAGTGGAAGTGACAGCGATCGCCAGGACTGAGTGCCTTGCTAGGGTCCCACAGGGAACAGTTGTTCTTGAGGACACTGTCTAGACCCAGAAAAAAAATGAGATGACACAGATCGAGCAGCCGAGAGTACGGCTGAGTTTATTCGTGTGTTTTTAACTGTAACGCCTGCAGACTAGAACACAGACTAAACCCAGAATCAGAGCCTGGAAGGTCTATGCAGGCTTTGGGTGCAAACACCCACACAGGAAAATGAAGAAGGCTTTGTGGCAAGCCACAGAGGGAGGAAATGCCCACAATGCTCAGAGCTTTGATTTATTGCCATTTTTAGGAATTAATCACAGCCCAAGGTCTCTAAAATGGAGGAGGAGAGAAAATCATGAACAATGTGGGAACAGAGGCAACTGCATCCACCTGGAGAGCTGCCCCATGCTCGGAAGCAGAACCATGCTCCTCCTCTGCAGGTTCTCCTAGGCCAGATGACCATCCCACCTGGACCACCATCACCTGGCCAGATGACCATTCCACCTGGACCACCACCAGCTGAGCAGACAACCATCCCACCTGGACCACCAGATGACCATCCTACCTGGACCACCACCACTTGGCCATACGACCATCCCACCTGGACCACCAGATGACCATCCCACCTGGACCACCACCACCTGAGCAGCCAACCATCCCACCTGAACCACCAGATGACCATCCCACCTGGACCACCAGGTGACCATCCCACCTGAACCACCAGATGACCATCCCACCTGGACCACCACCACCTGAGCAGCCTACCATCCCACCTGAACCACCAGATGACCATTCCACCTGGACCACCACCACCTGAGCAGCCAACCATCCCACCTGAACCACCAGATGACCATCCCACCTGGACCACCAGGTGACCATCCCACCTGGACCACCACCACCTGGCCATATGACCATCCCACCTGGACCACCACCACCAATTCTTTTTTTCTCCTTGTGTGTCCTGGGAGGGAAATGACATTCTTTGAAGAGCTGGCATGTATCTAGAGAGTTGAAATGAAGATATTTGGTCAGTGGTCCCTGACCTCTGCTCAGGGACATGACAGGATGGTAGGAAGGTTGGACCAGAGCTAACAGGCCTGGCCTAATATTTAGGGGTAGCAGATATATTCATTTCCACTTGTCCTAGAGCCAAAGGCTAAAAGTGTGATCTCCCTGGACTTCTCTTGTTAATAAACTCTAAGGAGTGAATGGTGGCCTCCTGCAGAGATGCCCACAGAGCAAGACATGGGAGGGGACGCAGGGGTGCTGCTGGGGTGGGAGGTGGGAGGTGGGAGGGTGAGTTGATTTTATCTTGGTGGAATCTATAACTCCTAGCAGCCACAGCCCTCAGTGTTTCTTTCTCTCCAGCTGGCTAATGTTTGGAGCAGAAACCTAAGCAAGCTTTCTGACAAATCATGCCCCCCTGCCCCGGCGATCATGGAAACCACAGATGGAGCCTCGCCTGGGTATGCGGCCAAGTTTTGCTGTCCTGTAATGGCTGTATCAAGTCTGAGTTCACCCTTTTCTCCAGTATAGCGTCTCAGGAAGCATCCAGTCTGCATGGGGCTCACTGGAGCCCGGGAGTTCTCTTCTGCAGAGTGTGAGGCACGGACCAAGTGAGTTTATCAATTTGTAATTTATTTATCTGATTTTACGTGTATGAGTGTTTTGCCCACATGCATGTATCTACGCCACGTATATGCCTGGTGCACGTGGGTGTTAGAATTCTGCTCCAGTCTGCCTTCCTGTGACATCACTGCCTACTTGCCATGGGGGCGTGGCCCTAACCAGAGCTATATGAAAGGACAGACCCTCTTCGTGGCTTTCTTTCTTCTTACCTCTTTTCTGTCTCTGTCTGTCTGTCCATCCGTCCGTCTGTCTCTGGGGTACCCCTCCCCCCTTTTCTTCTCCCCCATGCTCCTTTAATAAACCTTATATAATCTAATATCTGACATCTGTTGTCTTATTATCCCATCGTCTTATTAGTAGTCATAAAAGTGGGGATCAGAAGATGGCTTCAGGGAACAAGGAGCTGGAGTTACAGTTGTCCGTGAACAACCATCTGGGAACCAAACCTGCGTCTTCTGCAAAAGCAACAAGGGCTTTTAACTGCTGAGCCGCCTCTGCAGGCCCTGCCACAGGAGGTTAAATGGCTCTCACAGGTGTTCGCTGGCTGTGAGTGGGTGGATGAGCCGAGGACATGGCCGAGGGGGACGTAGAGGACTCCGGATGACACCAGGGAAGAGCCTGAAGACACAAGACGGTCTTAGCTGGGACCAGGATCTAGTCCAACACAGATACCTGAGTGGGCAGGTGTTGGGGACAGAGTGCTTAAACTGTAGTGTGTAATCCTGGCACCTACCACCTGGGTGGCTTGATTCCTTTGCAGGGAGCTACAGGAAGTCAGGGCAGTAGGGAGGGGTAGCCAGCCCTGACCCACAGCTGGGAGGAGACCTGTATTCAACTCCCTTTGCCTAGGTTTAAAGGCAAGTTGTAGCTATGTAATCCTTGGCTCCTCTGGAGTCTTAAAAATAGGCCATGAACAACAGGCAGCTGTGTCTCCTGGAGGCACTCACAGCCACCCGAAAGAGCTGGGTGGGTGACAGAGGGAGGACCCCACTCTGATCTGGCCCCCAGCCTTGGCTGCCGTGTCCTCACCCTGAGGATAAAGAGCCTCCATAATTAACCTCTCCCTCCGCTCCTTCCTCACTTGTGCCAGTGAGCTTCACTCCACCCTCTCCATGCCCTGGGGACACCACAGTGCCAGGCTTTGTCAGGCTTCTCTTGGAAGGAGACAACTCAGATACTGCTGGGGACAAAGACGTCCTGGGGTCCGAAGCTCCATGGAATGTTTCCTGGCCTCTGGGAAGAGGCAAGTCAAACAGAAGCCAGAAGGACTGAGGCCTCACAGTCCTTATTCTAAGGTCACTTAGAAATGTCTATAACACACACACAGACATGCACATACACACACAGAGAGAGACAAACACATACACATACACATGGACATACACACACACACATGCATACACACACACATGGACATACACACACATGGACATACACACACACACACACACACATGGGCATACACACACACACACATGGACATACACACACACACACACACACACACACATGGACATACACACACACACATACACATGGACATACACACACACACATACACATGGACATATACACACACACACACATGGGCATACACACACACACACACACATGGACATACACACACACACACATGGACATACACACACACACACACATGGACATACACACACACACATGGACATACACACACACACACACACACACATGGACACACACACACACACACATGGACACACACACACACACACATGGACATACACACACACACGGACATACACTCACACACATGCACACACCTAGGAGAGGAGGAACTGTTAGAGGCAGTCAAGGACAGTGGAGAGCAGCCTTGCCAGGAGCAGACCCATCCAGACAGTGGAACCTGGCCCATGGGTGCCATGGCACTGCCTTGCTTCAGGAGAGGGCCTCTAGTTTACTCTCACATGGAAAATGTAAGGAACTGTGCTAGGGTTGCTCCTCAGAGTCTCTGGCTCCTTGATCTGATTCTAATCAGAACCCTGAACCCAGATCAGAGATGGCTGCCACTCAGATTTGAGCTTCTCACTGCAATGTCCTATGCAGTGAGCAGCACCCTACTTGCATGGGCTATGAGATCCCAGGAGGCCCTGGTAAATCCAGTGCCCCTCCCCCATCCCTGGAGCAGTCTATGCACTGGGTCTCCAGCACCAGCACCCACACTGTGATGGGTGACAAGGGGCAGCAAGACCCAACAGTCGGCTCTGACGTTCCTAGGCCAGTGTTCATGGGCAGAAGACGTACTGTGAGCTGGACAGTCACCAACACAGAATAGGAACATGCCGTCCTCGCTCCCACGGGCCTCTGTCGTCACCTGGAGGTGCAGAGTCGCAGGCATGCCTTCAGGAACACAGGAAGTAATGGCAGGCGTCACATGCCCTGCTTGTCTGCCATTGCTGTCCTTGGAGCAAAGCAGATGCCCTCTCTCAGCCTCCAGAGACTGGGAGCTTAGACAATAGTGGTAAAATGCTGTCCTAGTTTGCTTCCTGTCACTGCGACAATAACCGTGACCACGTGCAATGAGAGGCTTACACGTCCCATCACAGTCCACCACTGAGGGAAGTCAGGGCAGGAACTCAAGGCCAGGACCTGGAGGTAGACACTATGGAGGACATTTGGGCCCTGTTTTTATGCCTCTCAGTACTACCTGCCCTGGGTTGGCACCACCCATGATGGGCCAGGCTCTCCCAAATCAATCATCAAGAAAGCGCCACACAGATTTGCCTGTAGGTAAATCCTATGAAGACATTTTCTTTTTCTTGTTTGGTAAATTCCCTCCAATAAGGCCGCTCAACCTCCCAAAAGAGCATCACCAACTGGGGAGTAAGGCTCAAACACTTGAGCCTGTGGGAGTCATTTTCCATTCACAACACTGCAAGCCCCAGTTCGAAACTGGAAACGCTATAGCCCAGTGACGCCCTGGTGTGTGAAGCCCGTTTTTTACTTGAACTGCTAAACAGAAGCGTTCATCCAATAATTATCTCCTAATGATAGGTCCTTACACCTGTCGCCCCACTCGGTAATTAACCGTGGCCCCTTTAAAGCCCCGAGAGGGCATTTTGAGACTTGAAGGAGCAGGAGGCAAATCAACAAAAATAAATTTGTGGGTGGATCAAGAGCATCAGCCAAAGGCCTTGCCCAAAGACTGCATGTAAAGCATGACTTCTGCATCTTCAGGGGTCAAAGGTGCAGGGCCAGGCAGTGGGCTGAAGCTGCTGTTAAATCTGAGCTGCGTGCACTCGGTGGCTGCAGGGGGACCTTAAACACTGCCGTGAGGCAAAGTGAAATATCCATTCTGTTGTGCTAGCTTCCCTTCCGGCAGAGCGCCTCTACTCTCTCTGAGTGCTTGTTTCTTGCCAAGTGTGCAGCCCATGCCTCTGAATCAGCAGTCAGGAGGGAGAGCCAGCCTAGACATTAGGGATTTGTTTAGGAAACCACGGGTTCAATTTAGCCCGTTGCCCAGAAAAAAAGGAAAAATTTTTTTCCAGGCCCTTAGTTTTTATATGTCATTTCCCTTTACAAATACAGGCTTGTATAGGAGGCAATTAAAACCCTTTCTAAGTTGTTTGTGCAAGAAAATGAATTGGTGCCTTTTTATTTCAATGTAAATAAAATGAGCTGTAATAACCCCCAATTAGCACATTAAAATAAGTCGAAGATTTGTTTTATCATTTCATTGCAGAGGGAAAAAAAAAAAAGAGAGGCAGCAATGGGAACCTTATATTAGTGACAAAACAGAACCAGTTGTTTGCCTTGAAGAGCAGAGGGAATCTAATTTAAAACTCTCTGCGAATCTTTGATAATTAATTTCACACCAAACATGCCATTAGAAGGGTTATAAAACATCTGATAGTTTACAAAAAAGCCAAACCAATGATTTTCCCCCAAACAAGAACGTCGACAATAGGAATTTAATAAGCATAATGAGCTAGAACGAACGCCAAGGCAAAAGTTTTGTTCTGCCTTCTTTTCTTTCTTTCTCTTTCTTTCAAAGTTTGTGGCTGCGGGGGTGGGTTTGAACCTTATCACGGAGCGGAATAATTAAAACCTTTTTGATGACAAATATGAGACAAGACTGTGGAATAATCAGAAAAATCAGGTGAGCGTGTGGTGGCTTGTGGGTGGTGTGTGGATGTGCGCATGTACCACCAGCCTGTGCTGTGTTGGTGTGTGACTGCATGTGACGCGCCCGTGTGTGTGTGTGTGTGTGTGTGTGTGTGTGTGTGTGTGTGTGTGTGACAAGTGTGAGCAAGGACAGGGCTCTGGCATGAAGTGGAGAGATGGAAGCGAGGTATGGGCTGGGAGATGGCACTGTGGGCACAGTGTTTCCCACGCGGGCTTGATGGTGTGTGTTACTCTGCTTTCTGTTGCTGCATTAAACACCTACGAGCAAAAGGAGCTCGGGGAGGAAAGGGCTTGTTTGGCTTACACGCCCCAGTCACAGTCCTTCACTGAGGGAAGTCAGGCCCAGAACCCGAGTCAGAATCCTGGAGGCGGGGCTAAAATAGAGGCTAAAGCCCTGCCTGCCTAAGGGCTTGCTCGCTGGTGCTCAGCTGGCTTCCTCACACAACCCAGGATCATCTGCCATGGGTTGGCACCACCCAGAAGGATCTTGGCCCTCTCACACCACTAATCGAGAAAACATTCCACAGGAGTGCCCACTGGCCAATCTGATGGACACATCTTCTCAACTGTGACCCTCTTTTCAGAAGACTCGAACTTGTGTGTGAGGTTGACCAAAATAAGAAATAAAAAATAAATGAATAAACCTAATCAGTACATGAGAGGGTTCAGATTTTCAGAACCCTTATTTAAAAAAAAAAAAAAAGCCACACATGGCAACACACACATCTGTAACCTCAGCACTCCTATGAGATGGTGGGAAGTGGGGACAAGGGCACCCCCAGAAACTTGTGGCCAGCCAGCTTGCTGTATGAGGTGGTGATGAGACCTTGTCTGAAAAGGGTGGAAGATGACTGGTACACTCACTGAACATCCAGGCCCCCGCTTACACATAAGAACACCACACACACACACACACACACACACACACACACACACACACACACACATAAACACACGCGCGCACAAGCACATACACGCACACACACAAGCACACACACTCACACTTTTGTTTTTGTTTTCTGCTTTTGTGTTTTTACTGAAGCAAGCCAAGAGTGAAGCATTGCACTTACCCAGAGCCAAGGCGATTTTGTCTTCCATGTGAACAGGCTCCCATAGACTACTGCCCACCAGGGCGGAGGCTCCGTGCGTGATGTCTCTGGGTGAGGTCACCTGCAGCACACATGTGTTGTCCTAAAGTGTGGGTAGAGTGAGGTAACCACCCCAGTAAGCACACACGTGTGCTTCCATGCTGAACACTTTGTTTCCCAACAAAACAGAGAAACGTTAAATGACTAGAATGGAAAAGATGTGTGACAATCCATGACATCGTTCCGGCTGCTGTGGTCATTGGTGCAGTTTCCGCTCTCTCTCTCCCTCCCTCCCTCCCTCCCTCCATCCTGCTGACTGAGCAGCAGGTGCATAGGCCCTCAGAGATGCCTCCTTATCTACTCAGGCCCAAGAAAATGTCCACCTCTGATGGCCTGTCCCCACGCCAGGTCTCACAGAGAGCTTTTTACACAACGGCAGAGCTTCCACCACAAGTAGCAGAATGGAGGGATGAGCGCAGAGCACGGGGTGAGCAGGCGTGCGTGCAAGGCTGCTTTTCAGGGGCAAACCTCAGCTTGCTGCTGCCTAGGGACCTGGCTGGCATAGATGCCAGCCTCAGCAGCTGTCCTTAGGCCTGCAGAGAAGTCACTGGAGCTATGGGGTTCAGCGGAATCAGGGTGTATGCCTCTTAGTGGGATATGCGGAACAGTGGAGCCAGGACACCTGGACTAAAACTGCTTCGTCCAGCTGAGTTCCTGTGTCATCCCTGCCCCCCCACCCCGCTAGTCATGGGTGAGAATTCCCAGAGGGGAGAGTGTTAGGTTAAGGTGGGCCCTGTAGCAGTAGGCCTGTACCATGCACATGCCTCACCTCAACCTTACCAGATGGCTAGCCCTATAGGAAGGCCCACCTCCAACGTCGACGGCATTGAGCTAGCCAGAGAACAACTGTGCAGATGCGCACAGATGCTGTGTGCTGGGCTGTGTGCCCCATTGGATGTCCTGCACAAGGTCTGCAGAAGATCCAGCCTGTCAAACTGCAGGTGGGTTGGGGAAGAAGACCCTGCGGAGGAGCTATGTGCAGCCGATGGCGACCAAGGGAGGAAGGGACACAAGAAGGTTACACAAGCCCCATAGACGGCCCTACACCCATATGAGCACTGCTCGTTGGGCTTGGGGTTCATAATCATGAGAAACGACATCATGAACTCAGGAGGGCATCATGGCGGGTGGCAGTAGAGAAGCTGGGGGGATTGGTGGGTGTGGTGGCGCACGCCTTTAATGCCAGCACTCAAGAAGCACAGGTAGGTGAATCTTTGTGAGTTCAAGGCCAGCCTGGTCTACAAAGAGAGTCCAGGAGAGCCAAGGCTACACAGAGAAAGCCTGTCTCGAAAAAACAGAGAAAGGGAGAGAGAGAGAGAGAGAGAGAGAGAGAGAGAGAGAGAGAGAGAGAGAGAGAGAGAGGGACAGAGACAGAGACAGAGACAGAGACAGAGACAGAGGAGGCAGAGGCAGAAGCAGAGACAGACAGACAGACACAGACACAGACACAGAGACACAGACAGAGACACAGAAAGAGACAGGAGAAGTTTGAGGGAGGTGGTGGTGGGTGGATGTGATCAGATGCATTGTGCAATATATAACATCTTCAATGACAAAAATATCCAAGAGAAGAAATTGGCAGCGACAACGCCACGCAGCCTGGACCACCCACATCTCCAGGCTGTGGTCTCCCTGGTCCTGCCCTGGCAATCTCTGTCTGCTCATCTTCCACCACTCCAGCCCAAGAAGTGACCTTGGGACTTCTGAGGGTCAAAACATGGCGAGCACCCTGAGAACAGAGAAAAAGCCAGTGCAGACCCGTCTCGGTGGCTGGAGGAGCCACGCCCAGTGCTTGGACACACTGTGGTCTCTGTTTGGTGGGGGATGCTGCACACAGGCTTCAGTGGGGACGCCGGAAGTGAGCTCACCTCTCCCTGGCAGCTGGTGTCGCCTATTAACAATAGAGCACTGCTGAGCTAGAGGCTGCCCCAGTTCAACGTCTGCCCCGGGAGTGGGGGGGTCACTGAAGGTCACTTTATTTTAGAACTGGGAAGGATATAGATGCTGCCAAGTTCACGACCTCCATTAGAATCAGGGCATTGACGACCCAGGCCTTAGAGACCTCTCCAAATTGAACATAGTGACTCACCCAACTTGGGTTTGGTGTCCGCCAAGTGACCCCGGAGGCGGTGGATGCTTCCTGCCCTTCCTGACTCCTGTTTGCTGATGGTCCGCTTTGTTCCCCAGTGCGGGAAAGGCCTCAGTGACATGAGGCTGCAATGGTGCACAGTTTGTGATTTGCTGTCATTGCCAGTCTTTGGAGTCTTCCCAACCTTGTCATCCTGTTGCCGACCTCCTCCCCAGGGCTCCTGTCATCCTGTGCCAGCCTCCTGAGTGTTGCTTAGTCTTTAAGCAGAGCAGGCCTGGGATACTTTCTTTGGAAACAGTTGTACTGGGACCCACAGTAGCAGGAGCCATGCTAGTGTGCAGCGCTGGACAGGTTCTCCAGAAGTTGGATGCAACAGGATGCGAATGTATCACTGAGGGGGCCTGTTAGACTTCCCTGAACAACACAGGTTGGGAGGCCCAACAGTGGCTGTCTGGTTAGTCCACAAAGCTTGTGCCTCAGTGGTCTCAACGCAATGTTGAGAGCTGAGAGGATTTCTCAAGAGTTCATGTCGGGAGTCTGGGGAGGCTGGCTTCTGACTTCAGCAGAAGTTGGACAGAGAGTTTCCAGATCAGGCGCACTCCTGCTTTTCCTTCAGACCTCTTCACAGCCAGGTTGCCCTTTGGAGCATATTGTCCACTCTCCACCTGTGTCTTCCCACATCGGCTAATCCTTTCTGGAAGCATCTTCACAGACACGCCCAGAGGTGCTCTTCTCGGTGACCCCAAGCCCCATTACACTGACCATGAGGGTTGCTTGTCACATCTGGGAGCTCTCTAAATACCTTCATGTCCAGCTCTGGAGAACGGCTGCCTCAGAGCTGCAGGGAAGTGTCAGCATTCGGGGCAGTGTGTCTGTCCATCCCCAGACCCTGGTGACCCCGGCATGTGTCAAGAGACCTTGGTGCCAGGACAGTTTCCATCCTCTAAGACCCCTTGGTGTCACTCCTGGCTAGATCTATGTCAACTCTAGACAAACTATAGTCATCCAAGGGGTCGGGGCCTCAGTTTTGAAATGCATCCTTAAGATCAGGATGTAGCAAGCTTGTAGGGCATTTTCTTAATTAGTGAATAGTGTGGGAGAGCCCAATTCATTGTGGGTGATGCCATCCCAGACCAGTGGCCCTGGTTCAAACAAAACAAAACAAAACAAAACAAAACCAGTAAGCAGCATTCCTCCATGTCCTCTGCATCAGCTCCTGCCTCCAGGTTCCAGGCCTGTCTGAGTTCCTGTTCTGACTTCCTTCAAGGACAAACAGTGACATGCAGGTGTATGCCAAATGAATCCTTTCCTCACTGAGCTGTGTATGGTCGTGGTGTTTCGTCACTGCAAGAGAAGCCCTGTTGGATAGAGACTTCAGATGAAGGCTCTTGATCTGGGGTCCTGTGCAGTGAGCATGAGCTTTTGGGGGGTGGGGGGTGGATTAGCTGGACTTGGAGACAAAGCTTTTCAGAGGACAGGCTCATAGCTGAGGGTGGGAGAAGGTAGGCAAGCTTCCTGTGGCCTCCACAACAGACTACCGCCACTCAAGTGCTGGGGGAAACTACCTGCATTGCTTTCCCTCAGCTCCTGAGGCCAGAGTCCAAACCTGAACCTTCCAGGCCCCCTCCAGGGCTCAGGAGAGATGTCCATGCCCAGCTTCCTTCAGTTGTGGGCGGGAACGGCCATCCTCTGTCCTGCCCTGTTGTGCCCAGGTCTCCTGCCTCCTCTTTGTCCCCTGCTCTCTCCCTCTGCACCTTGTTATAAAGACGTGGGAAATGGCAGAGGATCTGGGAGGTTCTGTGCAAAAACACCTCCCCACCCCCAAATCAGGTAGCGGTCAGCGGCCCTAGGCCTGGCACCTGGAGATGTTAGTCAGCCCAGGCCAGGATGTGTAGGTGGGGAATTGGGTGGGCCTGGCTCAGGGCTTACTCAGTCTGGAGGTGCTGGGAGACTCTGAGGGGCACAGACTTCAGGACCTCTATGGGGCAGCAGCCTTGATTCTGCCATGAGCGTATCTGTCTGGTCACGTAGAGCAAACACCTGCTGGCCTGGCCTCCAGGTTGTGGTCACACAAATCTAAGGATAAGGAATGACCTATTTCTCCAATGACATTGAGTTTTAGTGAAAAACTGACTTTCCTTCAGCCCCTCCCGCCAGTCCATCCAGTATGCAATCCAGGATGACTTTGGTGAACTCACCACGAGGTCATCAGTGCTTCCAGCTAGCTGGGGGCCGAGTTCCTCACCCACCCCAGGTCCCACATCCCCGTGCAGCCATCTTCTCTTGCTCTCTACCAAGATCCTATGGACTGGGCTGAGGAGAAGCTCGATGAAGGGATGTCTGGCATGCAGGATTCCCTGGCTTTGATCTCCAGAACCCCACAGGCTGAGCTGTGGCGGCAGCACGTCCCTCTGAACCAGCACCAGGAAGGAAGAGACAAGAAGGGCAGAAGGTTCAAGGTCACCTTTAGCAGCATTACAAAGTTTGAGACCAGCAGGGCTGGAGGCATTGTCTCATGGACAAAGATCGCACGCAATTTCGTAGACTGTTGACCCTGACAGACGTCAGTTCACGATGTTTTTTCTCCCATCTGAAACCCAGTGAGCCTTATGGGAATTCCCTTCCATCCTAGGCTTCCCCCAGAAGTAGCAAGGCCTAGATTAGCAATGACTGCTAGCCATCTTCCAAAAATAGAGCCTGCGGCACACATTAGGGTACCACTCCTTCAGCCCTAGGGCTGGAGATTTGTGAGTGCCCGGAGGAAGAGCAACCCCTGGGGCAGGACTCATCACAGCCCAGCCAGGTGGATGCCGAGGAGTGTACTGAGAGCCGACAGCACAGGAAGACATGGAGCCTAATGTCCTGACACTCTGGAGAGCTGCAAGGGTTGAGGTGCCTGCGTGGGCTGGAGTGGGGCTTGGATATCATCTTTGTAAGTCCATGGCTTAACTAACTGTGCAGTGGTGTTAATTGGGGAGGGGTGGGCATGCTGGAAATGAGGTGCCGCAGTGATTGCCCTCACCCCGTTACAAGCCTGTGATGCTGGGCCCCGTAACACCTTCCTTCCTTTCTTTCAGGAAAAGGTCCTTCATGTGGAGGTCTGGCTCCTCCTGGAAGAGAGAAGGGTCTTCGGGCTGGGAAACTTAAATAAGAAGATGTTCTCGTTCTAATTTAATGACATCTCTGCCAGTAATTCTGAAACCATTTGCCCACACATTTCTGAAAGGCTTTTCAGAGAATTTAAACCCACCATTTAAAATTCTCATTATGGATGGAAATGATCCCTTTGGGGCCCAACCGCTTTTTCTTCGGTTTCCCAGTCCCTCGAGGTAAGGATTTCAATTTAGAGTTTTCCACGTGGAAGCTCAGAACTGAGCCCCTTGCAGGCGGCTCCTTCTCCACGGTGGGCGGACATGCTCACTTCCCCGTCCTATGAGAATGAGAAGATATTAATCATAGTTCTGTAATGTAAGGTGTAGTTTTTTTTTTTTAATTTTTTTGCAACAGGTAGTGATAACTGGCCCATTTCTGCCTCTGTTGAAGAACACCAAGGCCCTTGGAAACAAACTTTCTCCCTACGTGTACAACAGCCCAGGGCCCCACACCACCCCCAAACGGTGATTGCGTTTCTCTGGAGACATTCACTTTCAAATGATCTTGTTAGATATTGTTAGGAATCTATTCATTTGCATACCATGAATGTTAAAACTCAGAAAATACTCAGCCGCCAATTAGCACCATCGAATCTTTCCCTAATTAATCAGTCACGACCCAGGGGCTCCAGGTGCATTCCTGTAGCGGAGCGCCAGCTAGCTCTTTTGGACTTTGAAATCACCAGGACTCACCCACCAGTCAGCCCACAAACACTCCTCTCCTGTTGCGGCGGAGGGGGGGGGGGAGGGGATGGAAAGCCAGGAGCATCCTGGGACTCAAGCCCATGTCAAGCCATGAGTCCTCTGGGTGGTGGAGCAAATTACTCTGGGTTTTTTTTTTTTTTTGAGACAGGGTTTCTCTGTGTAGCCTTGGCTGCCCTGGACTCACTTTGTAGACCAGGCTGGCCTCGAACTCACAGCGATCCGCCTGCCTCTGCCTCCCGCCCAGCGCAAATTATTCTGTGTGTCTTTACTTCTTGACACTTGAACTTCAGAACTTGCTCAGGGTCCAGGAAGGTCCCGCAGCTGAGCCTATTGGTGGCACGCTGTGTGACTGAGGGGGCGAATCTCACCCCTCCATGGCTTCTGCTTCCTCACTGCAAACTCACTCAGTTGACAGACAGACAGGTCTAGCCACAGCCCCCTTCACAAGCCTGGGCAGGGGAAGGGCTGAGTGAGTGCCTGTAAAGTCCAGAAGCAGCGGTGAGAGAGGCCTGGAGATGTGGGGACCTGCAGAGGAGGGGAACTGGCCGTCAGAGGTGAGGAGGGTACCTCCGCATCCTTCACCCAACACCTGTCTGTACCAGCTCGTCACACTGTGGGGTCAAAACTCCATGTAAGGAAGGAGGAGCTGGAGAAGAAGACAACAAAACCTCTAAGGATTCCGAGCAAATAAAACGAGAGCTCTCTGGCAGCTCCCATCTGCGTCTCGCCGCTCGGCTTCCTCGCGGCCTCAGTTCTGAACACACGTTGCACATGCTCGATGGTCGCCATATGATGCCGAGGATCGCTGTCTGAGACACCTGGGCTCAGAGCGCAGTGCGTCCTGAACTTGCCAAGTTTCTGTTGCTCGTACCAATTTTTCTGTTCTTGCAGAAACATAACGGTTTAATTACAGAAAACAACGGCTTTCAATATTTTCCTACTGTCATTTCTCAGCGTGTAAGAATCGAATTAGTATCTCTTTGGATTAGACTGCGTTAGAGTGTTTGATTTCAAAAATGGATGTTTGAGTTGCTGACTTGAGTCTCATAAAAAATAGTCATGAAATGAATTTTTGGTTTGGAATCAGGATGGGTTTTCAACAGTTTCCGAAATGGTCCTGAATATCTTCCTTTGTGTTAGCGTAAAGCCCCATTCTCTGTATATACAATTACAAAATTAAAATAAAATAAAAATATCCACCAGTCCTGAAAAACATCAAGGATCTATGTCCTGAAGTCTGAAGTATAAAATACCCGGCCAAGGGGCTCCAGGGTCAGCCCAGGAGCTCCGGGGTCAGCCCAGGGGCTCCGGGGTCAGCCCAGGGGTTCAGGGGTCAGCCCAGGGGCCGGGGGTCAGCCCAGGGGCTCTGGGGTCAGCCCAGGGGCTCTGGGGTCAGCCCAGGGGCTCAGGGGTCAGCCCAGGGGCCGGGGGTCAGCCCAGGGGCTCCGGGGTCAGCCCAGGGGCTCAGGGGTCAGCCCAGGGGCCGGGAGTCAGCCCAGGGGCTCTGGGGTCAGCCCAGGGGCTCAGGGGTCAGCCCAGGGGTTCAGGGGTCAGCCCAGGGCCTCCGGGGTCAGCCCAGGGGTTCAGGGGTCAGCCCAGGGGCCGGGGGTCAGCCCAGGGGCTCTGGGGTCAGCCCAGGGGCTCAGGGGTCAGCCCAGGGGCCGGGGGTCAGCCCAGGGGCTCCGGGGTCAGCCCAGGGGCTCAGGGGTCAGCCCAGGGGTTCAGGGGTCAGCCCAGGGCCTCCGGGGTCAGCCCAGGGGTTCAGGGGTCAGCCCAGGGGCCGGGGGTCAGCCCAGGGGCTCTGGGGTCAGCCCAGGGGCTCAGGGGTCAGCCCAGGGGCCGGGGGTCAGCCCAGGGGCTCCGGGGTCAGCCCAGGGGCTCAGGGATTAGCCCAGGGGCTCGGGGTCAGCCCAGGGGCTCTGGGGTCAGCCCAGGGGCCGGGGGTCAGCCCAGGGGCTCAGGGGTCAGCCCAGGGGCCGGGGGTCAGCCCAGGGGCTCAGGGGTCAGCCCAGGGGCCGGGGGTCAGCCCAGGGGCTCAGGGGTCAGCCCAGGAGCTCAGGGGTCAGCCCAGGAGCTCAGGGGTCAGCCCAGGGGCTCAGGGATTAGCCCAGGGGTTCCGGGGTCAGCCCAGGGGCTCAGGGATTAGCCCAGGGGTTCAGGGGTCAGCCCAGGGGCTGGGGGTCAGCCCAGGGGCTTCACATGAAATTAAACAAGAGCCTCTAACTCACTCATGCAAATCTGTTTCTGTCTTTAAGGGATGGTAAAATTATAAAGCTACATAGAACCGTTTGTGTCCTAGAAACCTATTGTATACATCTATATACTAAGGTTGCCTAACTTTCCAGGCAAACGGTGGTTGCAGGAAGCCAGTGTCTAAGACGTCCTGACTAAACGAAGCTTCCAGACAGCAGTTCAACTCATAAAGCTCAGAGACTGCACTCAGAGAATTGAATACTGTGCAGAACGGTGATGGCTCTGCTCTGTGGCCCTGGAACAGGAGGGAAGGCATTTGTCCAAAGCACGTACAAGATCCCCTCTGTCCCCAGGTGTGCACTGAGATACAGGCACCAGCAGTCTACTGTGAGAATGCTGCTCTGCCACCCGGCCAGTGTGCCAGCGTTCCTTCCTCCCCTGACACCCGGCCAGTGTGCCAGTGTTCCTTCCTCCCCTGACACCCGGCCAGTGTGCCAGCGTTTCTTCCTCCCCTGCCACCGGGCCAGTGTGCCAGTGTTCCTTCCTCCCCTGCCACCCGGCCAGTGTGCCAGTGTTCCTTCCTCCCCTGCCACCCGGCCAGTGTGCCAGCATTTCTTCCTCCCCTGCCACCCGGCCAGTGTGCCAGCGTTCCTTCCTCCCCTGCCACCCGGCCAGTGTGCCAGCGTTCCTTCCTCCCCTGCCACCCAGCCAGTGTGCCAGCGTTCCTTCCTCCCCTGCCACCCAGCCAGTGTGCCAGCGTTCCTTCCTCCCCTGCAGGCTGATGCCCTTGCAGGCACCATTTGCACTCAGAGCCTCTGTCCAGCTGGGTCTGATGTTAGGGACTTTGGTCTTTGGCTGACTTTGTTTGTGTTTTGTGAAGAGGAGCTTTGAACAGATGGGCTAATTGGTCATTGTTTCCCAGAGACTGGCTAAAGAATGAACCGTGCCCTAGCAAGGCCTTCTGACAAGGCCCAGCAACCCACCCTCCTACAACACCCAATTAGTGGCTCCTGCCCTGGAGCCTGCCAGCTGGGAGGGTTTAAAGTTCATTAAGAGTTTAAATAAATCCATTCATTTCTGTGAGCCTGAAAGAGTTTCCTGTAACCACCTTCATTACATTTTAAAATGAGATTGGGGAGGGCAGTAATTAGAAAATATGGGCTTTAGCCAGGGGCATTCCGCAGTGGTGCACAAATATGTCACCCTCTGCCCTCCTGCAGGATCGGGAAGCCGCTGAGGTGGGAGCCTAAGCTAGGCTGTCAATCACAGCAGGCAGAGGCCCCGAGACCAAAGGTTCAGAGAGCTCTGGAGGGGAGGCCCCACCACTGAGGAGGAAGCCAGGCTGTTTCTGCAACAACCTCCAGCAACATTTCTTTGTTCCTTCCCACACTGGGCTCAAGTACTCCACTACCCTCAGCTAGTATCACCCCTGGCCCATTGCTACACACTACCACACCGCCACACCCCCACACCACCACACCACCACACCCCCACACCCCCACACACCACACCACACCACACCACCACACATGGGCACAGTCTGGACCCATGAAGGTAGGAAGATCAGCAACACGAAGGCTTCCATTAGAGTTCATGTTGACAGATGACGATCCTGTGTAATTGCTCCATCCTTGGCCTTGCCTTTGGAAGACACAGTCAATAATATTCTAATGTGGTTAGTTTAGACATTTCATTAAATAGAACATTGTCAACGGGATTCAGAGGACGGCACGCTTCTGCAGGGCGGTAATGGATACGGCTTGCTTTTAAATGTTCTGCAATAAAACCCCACATGCCACGGATCCTGCCACAGAGGCAGATAGATTCTTATTTGCTTAGACTTCCTCAGCATTGCATAATATGTGCCGTAAACTACTTTCTAATGAAATCTGCAAATAAAATTTCAGGCGGGGAATGCCTGCTGTGCCCAGTGGAAATTTCCTGAGCTTCGAGCTTTAGGGTTCGACTTCTCCCAGCTCTGACTTGAGAAGCTTCAGTTTCCTTCTAATGGGTTGAGAAACAGGCTCCGCGGCATATGGAGGATGCTCCTGAGCAGTCCCAGATGCAGACTTGTGAGACTCTGTGTCTGGGCCTCAACCCTTTGTCCCACCGCCAGGCACGACCTGTTAGGAGCCCCACACACCTGCTGATCTTGACGTGTGTCCATCTTCCATTGTGAAGACTCTACCTCATCAGATCCTGGAGGTCCACATCTGAGACACTGACAACAAAGCAGGCCACCCCTGAGTATCAAGGCACTCCTCAGGATGCCCCATCTGGACCGCAGGTCTTAGGGAGCCCGTGCCATGTTGCCATGCACCTGGGCCGTGCTGGTTTTCCTGGGTTGTGTCTCTGAGTAAGCCACCTTAATGAAAAGCCATGGCTGTGCATTCTTGAGGAACACATTAAAAAGGCCAACCCTCTCCAGGACTCTCTGGTCCACCTTATCATAGTGGAGGGCAGAGGAGACTGTAGCCACATTCCAGGGCCTTCCTGTAAAAGGGACAAAGTGCACACAGCTGTATCCTCTTTTAGGCTCATTTCACCTGACAAGCAATCTTGACCTGAGAGGCACTGGGTGGGGACAAGGATGTGGTGGTGGGGTGGCACCCGTCCCTCTCCCCATCTTCCTTGAGGGGACTATGATGTGTAGGACTCAGGGTCTGAATCCAGCCTCCTGAGAATCTCACCTTCACAGGAATGAGCTCTGAGCACAGGCCTCTGGACAGCTGTGTTGGACTGTCCACTGGAAGGCTATGCTGGGGTGTCCACTGGAAGGCTATGCTGGGCTGTGCCCTGGAAGACTATGCTGGGCTGTCCACTGGAAGGCTATGCTGGGCTGTGCCCTGGAAGGCTATGCTGGGCTGTCCACTGGAAGGCTATGCTGGGCTGTCCCCTGGAAGGCTATGCTGGGCTGTCCACTGGAAGGCTATGCTGGGCTGTGCCCTGGAAGGCTATGCTGGGCTGTCCACTGGAAGGCTATGCTGGGCTGTCCACTGGAAGGCTATGCTGGGCTGTCCACTGGAAGGCTATGCTGGGCTGTCCCCTGGAAGGCTATGCTGGGCTGTCTCCTGGAAGGCTATGCTGGGCTGTCCACTGGAAGGCTATGCTGGGCTGTCCCCTGGAAGGCTATGCTGGGCTGTGCCCTGGAAGGCTATGCTGGGCTGTCCACTGGAAGGCTATGCTGGGCTGTCCCCTGGAAGGCTATGCTGGGCTGTCCACTGGAAGGCTATGCTGGGCTGTCCACTGGAAGGCTATGCTGGGCTGTCCACTGGATGGCTATATTGGGTTGTCCACTGGAAGGCTATGCTGGTCTGTCCACTGGAAGGCTATGCTGGGCTGTCCCCTGGAAGGCTATGCTGGGCTGTCTCCTGGAAGGCTATGCTGGGCTGTCCCCTGGAAGGCTATGCTGGGCTGTCTCCTGGAAGGCTATGCTGGGCTGTCCACTGGAAGGCTATGCTGGGCTGTCCACTGGAAGGCTATGCTGGGCTGTCCCCTGGAAGGCTATGCTGGGCTGTCCCCTGGAAGGCTATGCTGGGCTGTCCACTGGAAGGCTATGCTGGGCTGTCCACTGTATGGCTATGTTGGGCTGTCCACTGGAAGGCTATGCTGGGCTGTCCACTGGAAGGCTATGCTGGGCTGTGCCCTGGAAGGCTATGCTGGGCTGTCCCCTGGAAGGCTATGCTGGGCTGTCTCCTGGAAGGCTATGCTGGGCTGTCCACTGGAAGGCTATGCTGGGCTGTCCCCTGGAAGGCTATGCTGGGCTGTCCACTGGAAGGCTATGCTGGGCTGTCCCCTGGAAGGCTATGCTGGGCTGTCCACTGGAAGGCTATGCTGGGCTGTCCACTGGATGGCTATGTTGGGCTGTCCACTGGAAGGCTATGCTGGTCTGTCCACTGGAAGGCTATGCTGGGCTGTCCACTGGATAGCTATATGAGGCTGTCCCCTGGAAAGCTATGCTGGGCTGTCCACTGGATGGCTATGTTGGGCTGTCCACTGGAAGGCTATGCTGGTCTGTCCACTGGAAGGCTATGCTGGGGTGTCCACTGGAAGGCTATGCTGGGCTGTCCCCTGGAAGGCTATGCTGGGCTGTCCCCTGGAAGGCTATGCTGGGCTGTCCCCTGGAAGGCTACGCTGGGCTGTCCCCTGGAAGGCTATGCTGGGCTGTCCACTGGAAGGCTACGCTGGGCTGTCCACTGGCAGGCTATGCTGGGCTGTCCACTGGAAGGCTATGCTGGGCTGTCCACTGGAAGGCTATGCTGGGCTGTCCACTGGAAGGCTATGCTGAGCTGTCCACAGGATGGCTATATGAGGCTGTCCCCTGGAAGGCTATATGAGGCTGTCCACTGGACAGCTGTCAGATCACTAAGCTTTCATTGGAAAAAAATAAGGCAAATCAGGAAGCAGACCAGGGCTACAGGGCTGTAGGCAACCCCAGGCAGGCAGAGAGTGCTGAGCCTCTGGGCAGCTAGAGGCAGGCTGGTAGGCCCAGGTGTATCTTCTCTGAAGGCCACAGAGAAGATAAATTGGCAACAGTCTCGTATCCTGAGCTTGGAATGCCGTCACGTACTTCTATGATAGCAACGCAAGCATGTGGCTGGTTTCAGGCACTCTTCTGTTCCCACGATAAAAGTCCCCATCTCTGCCTCCCCACCCTGGTCAGGTAGGAGAGTGAGGCCATGGCAGGAGCCCAGCGGTCAGCCGGGCCTACCGTCCCTGTGATTTAGGGTGATTAGGACTTGGCTGTAATGAGTGCATATTAAGCCTTCCTTCAGAGCCTACAGAACATTTGATTCATAAACAAATTACTCCGAGCCTATAATGCAGGGGAGGAAATAGCAGCTAATTTAACCAGTGAATCAATGGAGACAGCTCCCTATGCCTCATGCATTTCCGAGTACAATGGAGAAAATGAAAGTAATAAGAAGAGCGAAGGCGGATGAGCTTGGCCCAGCCCATGGCCTCAGTGGTGCCAGGACTCCAGGCCCAGCTGTGAGAGGCACCAGATCCTAGTCAAAGCGCAATCAAATCACCCTGGAAGATGGCGGGCAGCAGAAATGAAAGCTGGGCGGGGACGGGGGAGGGTGGTGGCAGCGTGAATCGGTTGCCTCCAAGGCCTGCAGGACTGACAAGGCGCAGCAGCATCCCCTCTCTGTGGTCTTTCCCTTACGTGTCTGTGTGCTGAGCTCCTGCATCGGGTTCACCCGATGACGCTTTGTCATCTGTAAGGTCAAGCAAACGCTTTCTTCCCCAAGTTGGCGTGGGTGAGTGCGGAGGTCACAGCAATGGGCATTGGTACAACAGCGGATGGTGTAGCTTCTTTAAGCATGGCAGAGCCTTTTCTGGTCATGGTGATCTTAACTCGGCGTCCTGACAATCAGTATCCACTAAATCCACCCTGGGCCTGTGGCTTTTGAGTTCCTTACAAGCCCAAGAAGTATAAAAAGAGGCCTGGTGGCACTCAGAGGAAGAAGAGACTTGATACCCTATGAGCACATACAGGGGGAGGAGGTCCCCCTCAGTCACAGTCATAGGGAAGGGAAGGAAGGGGAAAATGGGAGGGAGGGAGGAATGGGAGGATACAGGGGATGGGATAACAACTGAGATGTAATATGAATAAATTAATAAAACTATTTTTTAAAAAGAACAAGGGGCACAAATGGAAGGTGAGCAGCTATAGACTGAGTGCAGTTTGTCAAGGATAAGAGAGAGACTTAACACCCCAGTGTAGAAGAGTCTCCCAAGGGAGTCCTGTGACCACACTGCCTGCTCAGGGGCCTTTTTCAGGTCTTACTACGGTGTGGAACTGGGCCGTGACTGAGGTCATCTTTATTGAGTGGTTTTTTGGTTTTGGTTTTGGTTTTTAACATAAGAAGGCACTTGGGGGTTTGCATTTCCAGTTCTAGAGGCTGGGTCTATGACCATTGTGGCAGCAGACACACAGACGTGGTGTGAAGGAGCAGCTGAGTGCTCAGCTCCACAAGCAGCAAGGAGTGAGAGAGAGAGAGAGAGAGAGAGAGAGAGAGAGAGGTGTCCTCATGTCCTGTGCACAGTCCAGCAGCCCAGACAGAGAGTTGTTGAGCTATTCAAGGTAGGAGCCGTGGGATCAGAGGGTAGTGCCTGAGCTGCTCTGCCCACCCCCCTCACTGCTGAGACTCCCAGGAGCTTCTGCTCAAATGGAGAGCTAAGCAACCTGCGGAGCACCAGGGACTCATGTCCTTTGTGCCTGTCTGTATTCAACTTCCCACGACTGGCTCCATCATCACAACATTGCCTTGGCGGGTGTCATCAAGCCTAGGTCTCATGGCACAGCACTGTCCCATGCCAACTTGTCTCAAAGCTTCTCTTTAAAAAACAAAACAAAACACAGAGAGGGGGCTCCTTTCTGACAATTGTATGCAAATGTGTACACGCTAAAAATGGTTTTCACAATTCCGAAGGGCATGCCAGAACATTCCATCACATTTGCTCAAGCTCTAAATCAAAATTTTATGATGCCAACCCATTTGCTCAGTCACCAGTCTAGTGGTTTTTATGGGCTTCGTTTTTCTGAAGGGAAAGAGGGAGGTGAAATAGGAGTCATTAGCCTGCATTTCCCAGAGAGCCAAAACAGGGTGCACAAATGCTTTAAGGGTCACACCCCAGTGGCTAGAAGCCATCGGACAGGAAAGAATAAAGCATCGACACCTTCCATCAATGCCAGCCATGTCCGGACGGCAGACTCAAGGGACCGGCCTGCTGCTTCTGTAGTTACAGTTCTATGAGGAGGTACTTGTGGGAGCTAGGGGGATGTGGAGGGGTGACAGGAACTCCTGAGACAGGAAGAAGCTCCGGCACGCTCTTCTCTCCCCCAGAAGAGACACGAGGTAGTCCTGAGGGTTCTGTGATGTGACACACTGTGCCCAGTGTTGACTTGGGGCATCTGACTTGATGCCCTTGAGGACTCTGCAGTCAGGAGACTGGCGCTGGGCCCCTAGAGCATCCCTCTATGCTTGGCCATTGAAAGAAATCATGTGAGACAACTTTGAAGATGTGTGGGGGTCAGGGAAGCTGGGCCCCAAAGACAGAGCTGAGAAGAGTTGAAAGGACAGTGGTGCAGCCAGTTTGTTTGCGGTCCGAGCCCTGCCACTCTCTCCTCTTTGGGACTTTCTTTGGGTAATATCAAGATCTATTATCACTTGGAGACATGCCTCTGGCCTTACCTCCAGGGGATTACCTTAAGATACTCCCTCAAAGTGAGTGGATTACCTTAAGATACTCCCTCAAAGTGAGTGGCACCTTCCTGGGTTGGGCTCCTGGACTGTATAAAGGGAAGAAGGTGAGCCGGGCACCAGCTGCCTCACGCCCCTGATGCCGCCATTTTCCCAGCATGCTTGTACCTTGAAGTGTGAGCCAAAAGAAGCCCTCCCTTCCTTATGTTGCTCTTGTTGGGGTATTTCACCACAGCAGCAGAAAAAGGAACTAATACCCCAGGGGGAGGCTGGGTGTTCTCAGGAACACCAGGAGAGAATCCGTGGCCTTCTGATGGGACACAGGCACCTGTGTGTCTGGTTGGAAGAATCGAGGGAAGCGCTTCCTGCTCCAGGAAGCTTTCCTGGATGCTCAGCCTCATCTGGTCCCATTTCTGCCCCTCTCCATTCTACACCTTCCCAGGCAACTCTTCCTCCTTCTCTGTTTCTCTTCTCCTCCTCCTCCTCCTCCTCCTCCTTCTTCTTTGTCTTCTTCTTCTTCGTTTCTCCTTCTCTTCCTCCTCCCTCAAGTTGGGGAAGGTAGAGAAGGGAGGCAGGGGTGTGTGGCAGTCAGGGCCCAGCTCCAGATTTCTGGAAAAGCCTTTCTTCTCAGCACAGAAAGCTTAGACTCACAAGTCGGAACCAAGCCTCTACTCTTTTATTTTTTGGGTTTTTTGAGACAGGGTTTCTCTGTGTAGCCTTGACTGTCCTGGGCTCACTTTATAGACCAGGCTGGCCTCAAACTCACAGCAATCCACCTGCCTCTGCCTCTGCCTCCCAAGGGCTAGGATTAAAGGCATGCACCATCACCTCCCGGCCAGACCTCAACTCTTTCCATATCCAAGCTCTGTGGTCTTCAACAAGTTGCTCAGTGTGCCCTCTCCGTGTTTCCTCATCAGTACAGTGTCATGATGCCAGTGTAATCCAGGGAGGATAGCAGCCAGGCTAACAGCTTCTTGGCTGTGCTCTCCCAGGAGAGGAAGGGTGGATGGGCACAGGCTGCTTTTGTCTTTGTTATGCCAGCCTGGATACTGTCTCAGAGGGCTTTGGAACAGCTTCCAGCATTTGGCTGATTTCTATGATGGCATGTAAACTCTTCAACCCAGGCCCCTCCACCCTGCCCTCCTGGGGTTGAAAACTGGCTGCTGACCAGATGCTTCTTTGAGCAGAAGGGAGGCAGGGTCTTCCCTCCACCTACAGACACATTTGCACCATCACCCAGGATCGCTAGTCACGGATTAGCTGTGTGGAACCATGGGAAAGAAGGCCAGTCCTCCATTCCTCACGACCCGCCGCCCACACCCAGCCACCAACATCTCTGCGATGACAGGATCCGGTATCCTCAGTACATGCAGCCATGGGTGGCACTCACTGAGGCCATGTGCTCAGCCGTGATGCCTCATCATAGAACTGATGGCTGAGGGCGTGTCTTGCCCGATTTGGGATTTGTCGGTTTGGTTTGCAACACTGAGGGTTAAACGAAGGGCCTCTTACGTCCTAGGCAGGAGTCGCATCACCAAGCTACGCCCTACGGCCCTGGTTTAAAGCAACTTTGATAAGGCTGTGAGCTCTTGTATGTCAGTAGCTCGACTTTAGAGCCTGTTCTAACCTGATCTCTGTCTTTGTGATAAGACAGTGTGGCCAAAGGCAACTTAGGGAAGGGCAGGTTTGCTTGGCTTATGCTTTTAGGTCACAGCCCATCACTGAGGCAAGGCAGGGCAGCAGTTCAAGCAAGACTGAAGCAGAAACCATGGAGGGGCGGTACTTGTTGGCATGCAGATGCCTTTCTTGCACTCCTAGGAATGGTGCTGCCCACAGTGGGCTGAACCCTTCCATGTCAATCAGCAGTCAAGATATATCAATTAACAATCAAGATGACCCCCACAGACATACCTTGCTACAGGCCAGTCTAATGTAGGCAGCCCTTCCACAGCAGTTTCCACAGCCTTCAGCTGTGTCTCGTTATGGTCAAGGCTAGCCAGGATGGAACTGGAGTCCTCCTTTTGAGGGCCTGAATCTGTCTACATGAAAAGTAGCCTGAGAGAGCAGCATTCTCAAAAAAGAGGCCGTTTGCAACCTCCTACCTACAGCAAGCAAACGCCACCTTTTTGCTGCCAAAGTATTAGATATCATATAATTAGATATTAGAAAGGCAACTTTTAGATATTAGGAAATATTAGGTACTGAAAATACTGTGCTCTTCTTGTGTGGAGATTTAGTTTCTATTTTAGTTGCCCCACTCTTATTTCTTATTGATTTTGCCTTAAGATTAAATTAACTAAATTAAATACTGTAGTAGTTACTTTCCTTGTTACTGTTACAAAACACCTAATATAAGTAACTCTAGGAAGGAAGAAGATGGTATGTTTGTTTTTTCTTTGTGTGAGTCTTTTGCTTGCTATATGTCTCTGCGTCGTGTGCATGTAGATTCCCTGAAGGCCAGAAAAAAATATATTGGTTCCCCAGGCCTGATTTAAGCCACATATGGGTGCTGGGAATTGAACCTTGGTCTCTGCAAGAGTAGCAAGTGTTTTCTTTTAACTGATGATCCAGAAATTTCCACCCCTAACAGGGGCTTTTGGCTCAGAGTTATCATGGTGGGGGAAGTCATGGCTGGTGACATCACCTTGGAGATGAGGAAGTCATGGCTGTGACATCACCATGGGAAGTCATGGCTGGTGACATCACCATGGGGGAAGTCATGGCTGGTGACATCACCATCGGGGAAGTCATGGCTGGTGACATCACCATGGGGGAAGTCATGGCTGGTGACATCACCATGGGGAAGTCATGGCTGGTGACATCACCATGGGGGAAGTTATGGCTGTGACATCACCATCGGGGAAGTCATGGCTGGTGACATCACCATGGGGAAGTCATGGCTGTGACATCACCATCAGGGAAGTCATGGCTGGTGACATCACCATGGGGGAAGTCATGGCTGGTGACATCACCATGGGGGAAGTCATGGTTATGACATCACCATCATGGAAGTCATGGCTGGTGACATCACCATGGGGAAGTCATGGCTGTGACATCACCATCAGGGAAGTCATGGCTGTGACATCACCATCAGGGAAGTCATGGCTGGTGACATCACCATGGGGAAGTCATGGCTGTGACATCACCATCAGGGAAGTCATGGCTGGTGACATCACCATCGGGGAAGTCATGGCTGGTGACATCACCATGGGGAAGTCATGGCTGTGACATCACCATCAGGGAAGTCATGGCTAGTGAAATCACCTTGGAGATGAGCGCTGAGACTTGTTTAGGTTCCTCTTCCTTTTCTTACACAGGATGGTGCTGCTCACACTCAGGGGAGGTTTTTCCTCCTCATTTAAACCTTCTGGTTAAACCGTCACCTCACTTAAACATCCTCCCAGGCACGGCAGAGGTGTGCTGCCATAGCGACTCTAAATCTAGTCCTCCTGAAAATACAGATTAACCATCAAATAGACAATGACTTTAAGCCCTCAAAATACACACACACTGGGGCGACGTGGCTTGGCTGAGATCTCCATGGAGACTCCTAGGGAAAGCCTGTGCTTCCTGAGGGAGTGCGGTGGAGTCTCAGTTCCCAAGCTCATCAAGCTGTGACGTCAGCCCAGGCTAAATATCTTTATGTCGACAAAAGCAAGCAGTGGAGACTGGATAGAAGAGCGTGGACAGTTGTGAATGGTGATGACGATTACTTTTATTGATACTCACAGCTGCCAGGCCCTATCGCTTCGAACGCCGAGGCACACTCAAGCGTGGCACACACTCTACCCTAAACAGGCAGTATCTCATCCTCAGATGAGGGCAGGGCAGCCAGAGACCATGGCTCCAGGCCTCTACACCTCTGCGGTCATAGACTTGTCCCAAGGTGAGAAAAGAAGGTGACCAAGTGTGCTCTGCACACCCTCCCATGAGCTGAAGTAAATGCCAGAGTCCTGCTAAAGAGGTAGTTTGCTTGTTTGTTTTGTAAATAGAAGCTGGAATCTGGGCAAGGACATAGGAAGAGAGCAGCGGGCCTGTGGCTTGCCTCACAGATACAGGCCTGTGGCTGTGGATGCGTACGTGGCTCACAGATACTGCCCTCAAGGGGGCACTGATGCTGGGAGTGGCCAGCTCCACTGGCCCCTTTGCTCAATGCCAAAGGCACAGCAGAAGCTCACAGCAAACACAGGTGTGTCCCCAGATGATGGTGCCTCTGACGTCAGATGGACAGGACGAGGGTCCACTACCCTATAGCTCTTTCTGGACGGTACACCCAACCCTTGCTTTTGAAGAGGATCCAAGGGAGCATCTCAGAATCCCACACGGAATAGCAAGGTGGCCGCCCTGCACTGGCCAGGTATCCTGAAGCATGTGCGTTTCGGAAAAGAACCTCAGAGGGAGACAGACGGAAAGAGGAGGAGAGAAAGCAACACAAGAAAAGGTAAATAGAGGGGAAAGAGCAAAAGACAAAAAGACAGAAGAAAAGAACAAGGGAGAGACACAGAGATAGAGACAGACAGACAGACAGGCAGACAGACAGACAGACAGAGACTGGTGGAAAGACAGCCAGAGAGGCAGGGAGAACGCTCTGGGTTGGAGTGCGCCCTGTTTACAGAAAGCTCCTAGACAGAGCCTAGCTTGACACTGCAGAGAAATTGCTGCGTGGGAGTCACGGTATTAATATTGATCTCTGCCTCTCCCTGTGGGTAAGCAACTGCTTGGACACAGAGCCGTCTGATTACTTTAATACAGAAACACACAGAAAGAAAATCACCCTTACTTTCCATCTCTATTGTTTGGCTGTGAAGGGCCTAGGCAGGTCAGCACCACACACAGACAATTTTGTTTGTCCTAAAAAACAGACCAAGAGCCCAACTAGTACCTCAGCAAAGGCTCCATGCATCCCCGGGCCTCAGTTTCCCCAGGAGATGAGCCTAACATCCAGGGCTTTAGCTGAAAGCGTCCGCTTGAGGTCGCTGATCTCTGGATCCCAGGGAAGGTATAACTGCGCTATTCTGCTTTGTATATGTCCGCTGACAGACCAAGGACCCCCAGATGTCCTCTGGGAGAGGTGTGACTTCTCCTGGAACACACACCGGGTTGGAGCAACCTGCCACTTGTGTCCCACCTGCAGCCCCTCCCACGCCGGCTTGGCTGCTATGGAGACCCTGCAGCCACACTAAGGAGCAGAGTAGGCCAGCCACTCCTCCTGGTAAGGAGCTGGATCAATGGGGGCATTTTATGCCTGTGATTATCCATTTATTTAGCGTGCATGATTGAGAATTAACACCGTGTTGGCAGCACCCGTCTCACTGATGGGCAGCAATTAATGTTAAGGGGTTTAGTGATTTAAAGCTCATTTTCACTCTGGTTTGAGGAGGACAGCCCATCATCTGGGCTTCCATGACAGGCTGTTCCCGGGGATGAGGCTGTGGACGGCTCATGGCTTCGCCGATCGAATTGCTTTCCAGAGAAGTTTTGCTTTAATTGACTGCCGCTGGTGGTCTCGGGGACCCCAGACCATGTTATCTAAGTCGCCCCACCTTCTTCCAAGACGAGGTGGCAGCTAGCACCACAGTGCTGCCCAGCCCTGCCACCCTCAGGGCACAAGGCCCACCTGCTGCTTCAGGTTGGCTTTAGTCAGTGGCCGATTCCAGGAAAGTCCCTGCCATCTTAGCCTATGGTTTCCTTGGGACAGAATTGAGCAGGTGGGTTTCCACATGGCTGAACACACACAATCCAGGAGGCCTGCTGAGGACTCCTGCTTTGATGGGGCATGGACTCCTCTTGCTGGTTTCTGGAGCCAGGTGTACATATCTGCCTGGACCTTCCCAGGGACTAGGGTGTATGAAGTGGAGGGGTCCAGGCTGAGCAGGTCCCCTGGGTCCCAGGCAGGGCTTGGCCTTTCCCATGCCCAGATGTCTCGACGCATGACACAGAAAGTCCAGAAGGGGGTCGCCTAGTGGTGTAGACTCAGGAGAAGGAAGCCAGACTGTAGAGTAGGAGGGGAAGCAAGCAGGCACTTGCAGGGCTGAGAACAGCCTGGAGGTGTTGAACCCGTCCTGGGGAGAAGCCCTTGGGTGGAAACAGCTTTTAGAGACTGCCCCAGGCACTGGGGCATGAGGGCAGGAGGTGGAGGATGCTGGGCAGGCACATAATAAAGCAAGGACCCAAGGACCCAGGCAGGAAGGCTGGAGGGGCAGAGGCACCTGCTCGGCACAGGTCTCTGTGAACGACAGAGTGGTGGCCCAGGCTCCACGCCCCCTCTTCATGTGCAGGTGGGGCAATGAGGTGCAGCATCCCGCCTGAGCCTCCGAGACTCAGAATAGCAGCCCTGTGCCTCTCCCTGTGGTTGAGGAGAGCATCTTGACCCCTGAGTTTCAGGAACACTCAACTTCCAGAGGACCTGCAGGCCTCTCATCCCCAAGCAAGCTTTGGCACAGGACCGGAACCCCTCCATTAGCACTCACAAGATGGCTGTGCCTCTGGTGGTCGCAGAGGAGCTGGGAGGCAAATGTGACATGAGATCTGCTCAGCCCCAAGGGGGAGGCCAGAGGGAGAGTGGCTGGGAGTCATAGTGAGGCCCTGGTTTGGAGTTTGGGGTGAACATGTTGAGCAAATGGCATCACCTGAGCAGCAGGTATGGGGCTGCTGGGGTCTGGACCAGTGTTGTGCCCTATTCACCATGGTGTGGGAAATGGGGATGTTGGGGAGTTGGGGTCCCCTTTACTCTGGTGAGGTTGTTGGCCATCTACAGTGAACAGAAGGTTCAGTGCCATCATATTTTTCAAGATTACTCTGAGTATCAAGGAGACAAGATGGCTGAAGAGGGGGAACAGGGGCGGGGATTCTCTGCTTGCCACAGGCCTGAAGGCACTAGGGTCCTGCAGCAAGACGCGTGCCAGGAGATGGTGGCTCAATCTGAGCCTTCGTTGACCAGTTCCCCTCTCTCCTTTCTGCGTGAAGCTAGTGTTGGGGTGGATTCTCTCTGCAGAACCTAAGCTAGAGTGTCCCATCCACCCACAGCCCATCACGACACCCTCCTCACACATTTGACGGAACAACAGATGTTAAAGTTCCCCGTCTTTTTCTTCCTGGCACCTAGGGCTTTGCCGATGGACCTAAGGTTAGGGGCCTTGACCAGGGAGGTTACCTAGCTGACATGGTGGAGTCCATTCTACCTCAGGGCTTTAGACATGGGAAAGGAGGGCAAGAGGTCAAGGGGTCATCAGAGAACAAGACATAACGCTGTGCAACCAGAATCACAGCATGAAAGGGGCTTCCCTAGACCTGGGGACCACTAGGTGAGCAGGAAGATGGCGGGGGGCAGGAGGGGGCCTTCCAGAAGCTAGGAGTGGCTCTCAGCTGAAACCCACAGAGGGAGCTGCCCTTCCACCCGGCCTGATTCTGGTCGACAAGCAGGAAGTTGGCTCTCTCCTCAGCCCACACCTGACTGGCCTGGTGAAGCCTGTGCAGGAATTCTGGTTTCCAGACCTGTGATAGCACAAGCTTTTTTATTTTTTTTAAGCTGCTGACTTTGAGGTAAATTGTTGTGGGGTCACCCACAGACCGTTGCACACAGGAACAGGGCGGCAGCTGTCCTTCAGCACCTGGTATCTACCGGCTGAATCTCTACCCACTTCCTGGATCCCAGAGCCCCTCCCCCCACAGATGGGATGGCATGGCACTGTCATCTAGATGCACACAAAGTATGACGGCTCTGGTTCCTACGTCTCTGGGAGAATGGATGTGGGTCAGCTCCGTCACACATCCCGGCGAGTGGCCTCACAGTGACCTCTAGCATGATCTGGTCTATGCCTGCTCTTCTATCTCTGCTTCCCCCCCCCCCAATATCAGGCACCTGGGGGATGCTGTGCCTTCACCTGCATGAAAGTCATCCTTTGCCAGCCTCTTAGTTCCTTCTGCGAAGCCATGACAGCATGCCACATCCTGGGTGACTCGTAATGAACAGAGACTAACTCAGATTTCAGTCCCAGCATCAAGGGCTTGCATCTGACATTGGCCTTCTCACCCATGTCACCCCAAAGTGGAAGGTGGGCAGATGCATGAGAGAGCATGCAGTGCAGGGCAGGGGCGCTTTCCTGCAGTCATGGTGCTCTGTTGATGTGCTCGGTGCTGTGAAAACACACATGACAGAAGCAATAGGAAGCAAGGGAGGGAAGGGAGGGGGTGAAAGGGAGGGAGGGAGGGAGGAGGAGGGGAGGGGGAGGGCAGGGAGGGGGTAGGGAGGGAGAGAGGGAGAAAAGTTTGTTTTGCTCACAGTTTAAAATTACAGTCCATTGCAGCAAGCAATATCATGAGACAGCCTACCGTGTTGCCTCCACAATCAGAAAACTTAGAACAGGAAGTAGCGTTGTAAAACCTCAAAGCTTCTCTCAGGGACTCACTTCCTTTATCAAGGCTACGGTCCCTAGGGTTCCACAAGCTTTCCAAACAGTGCCACAAGCTGGGGACCAATGTTCAAACACAGGAGCCCCCGGCTGGCATTTCATGTCTAAACCACAGCAGAGGCTGAGCCACTGTGAGTCAGTCTTCACTCTGAAGGCCCCCCTCTCCACATTGCTGGATTTAGAGGTTCATATCCAACACATGAACTTGGGGGCACAGTCAGAGCACAGCACTCCCAACCCTCTCACCCAAGTGCCCCTCGTGTTAGAAACCCTGAATGGCGCTCCTTACCAGCACACCTGGCAGCTGCTCCCATTGGCTGAGACGCACTCCTCCGCAGGGTCCACTGTGAACTCTGCACCTTGGTCCTCATCTCTTTGTGAGAAGAGAGAACTCAGGCCCTGGACAGGATCAGCCAAGGACTCCTTAGTGGCCATGTCCCACGAGAAGTAGGATTACTGCATCAATATTGCTAGTACCATTTAGTTAAATTAAATCTACTCTTCAACTATTTTTGAAAGGAATCAATATGTGGCACAGGTACCTCTCTTTGTCCCGTCTCATTCCTTTCTATTTGGGTTCATTTTAATGGTTCCATACAATCAGAAAGGAAATCGAAAATGAAAGCTGCCAGGATTAATTTGTCACAGATCAATTTTCTTGTATTTGGGAAGCTCACTAATGCTTCGGAGCCCGTCCACCTTTTCACTCTGAGGTTGTCATAATGGACTCCAGTCGATACGGCTTTTGATGGTAAAACGCACCCCCCTGTGATCCCCCACCTTGTTGTCCTGTCATCCTGTCTGTGCTGCAGACAGTAAATGGTTGTGATAAGCTGCTTCATGTTACGGCACGTGTTCTTTAATCTGAGATGTGTTTGTACTCCTGGAATCCCGGCCGTGGCATTGAAAGTCACTCTTTGTTATTGATTAACTGTAGATCATCTTCAGGCGACACTGCAATGACTCAGCTGTGCCAAGGGGCCTTATCAAGTCCCAAGGTGGGACATGTGCTGGCACAGGCAGCAGGCACATGGAGCACAGGAAGGGGTCTCTGTGGAGGGAGGAGGCCCACTCACTTGTAGCTTTCTTGAGTCCAGGAGCCTGTTGTTGGTCATCTGGTAGATGGATGGTGGCTGGATATGGTGAGTTCTGGGGTGTGTAATGGGTTGTGTGGTTCTGTAGACTGCGGTTCAAGTCCATACAACTAAAGAGAATCTTACCCCTCATCCCAGTACCCCATGGGATAAGAACTGGCTCCGTCTGTGGGACTCTGGAGAGCAGCGAGTGAATGGCCCAGTAGCTGAGGTTGAAGGTAGGTAAGTTTGTCCCCCACACGGTTGTTGATTTACCCCTGTGAACACTTATTTCAGAGATGCCCAGGTGCCTCGGGGAAACAGATGTCTTTGCCTGTGAGTAGATGAATCATTTGACATTCTACATTTTCATCGCTGACTTCTTTACCCAAGACTCCTGCCATTTTGGAAAACCCCAAATGGATAAGGGCTTCTGTCCTGTCTGCCTTGCACAGTGCTCTGTCTCACACGGTAACCTAGGTGATCTGAATCTGAGCACATCAGCAGCTCCATATTGCTCATTACAATAAGTGAAGCCGAGTTAGTAAAACGCTTGCTGTATAAGGTACAACGGTCTGAAATGAGATCCCTAGAACCCAGGTAAAAAGCCAAGTGTGATGGGGGCACATCTGCAATTCCAGTGCTGAGGAAGCAGGCGTGACAGTGCATGCCTGAAATTCCAGTGCTGAGAAGGCCGGGGCAAGAAGATCCTTGGCCAGTCGGCCTCTGCAGTCTGGGAGTTCCAGGTTCAGTGAGAGATGGCATCTGAAAAAGTTATGTGGGAAGAGGCCAAAGAATATACCTGACGTCTCACCTGTACACAAGCACATGCACACACACACACACACACACACACACACACACACATGTACACACACCAACACTCACACATGCTCACACACACATGCTCACACATACACACACATGCTCACACATTCATACACATGCTCACATAATACACACATTAACACACAGGCTCACACGCATCCACACACATGTACACACACCAACACTCACACATGCTCACACACACATGCTCACACATACACACACATGCTCACACATACACACACATGCTCACATAATACACACATTAACACACAGGCTCACACGCATCCACACACATGCTTTCACATACATATCCACACACTTGCTCACAATACACGCACATGCTCACAAACACATGCTTACACATTTGAACAAACGCACACAAACATTGACACTTTTTTATTTAATAAAAAGAGTAACAGACCAGCAGAAGCCATGTCATGTAACACCAGTGTCCATGCCCCCTGTATTGGGCACAAAGACCACAGTAGAAGGATCACATCCCATGGTCATTTGCAGAGCTGTGCAAACATGGATGTTACCATCAGTGATCTGCTGAGATTCTGAGCAACAACAGTTTCTGCATCTGAAGACCAGGGTGATGTTGCCGCTCTCTTGGTAGAGCTGGGGTAATGTATCAATAAGAGATAATCCGTGTAATTTCCTGGGACCCATACTCATTCCTGTGTTCTAGGCTGATGCCAGGTGCTGCCACCACCACCACCATCACATAGACACTGCCTTCCCTGTCCGCAGTCTCCAGACTCGCTCAGCAACCTGGATACCTTCAGGCTCAGCCTTCTGTGACTAAAGGAGCAGCTTGTCTCAGACTCAGAAAACGGCCGGCAAAGTGGTCCTGAGGCTCTCCTCTCATGACTAGGCATGTGGTTAACGTGGCCAGTGTGCCGGGACCTGGAACAGCCTAGGAGGCAGACCTCCTCACGCATGTATGTGGGGCTTGTGAGGTTAGGGCCATGTCCTAGTTTGTCTTCGGTTGCCGTAGTGAACACAGTGGTCAGAAGTGAGCTGGGAGGGAGAGGGTCTGTTTAGTCTCACAGTTTCCAGTTCAGCACTGAGGGAAGAAGGTGGAGCAGCAACCTGGAGGCAGCAACAGAAGCAAAGGCCGCGGGTGAGCACTGCTTAGTGGCTTGCTCCCCTTGGCTTGTTCAGCCCATTTTCTTATACATCCCAGAGTGACCCTCACAGGGTGGCACCGCCCACAGTGGGCTCTGCTCTCCTGTGTCGATCGCTCATCAAAAAACCGCCTCCACGGACTTGCCACAGGCCAATATGATGACGGAGGCATTTTCTCAGTTGGGGTTCTGTCTTCCCAGGTGATTCTACCTTGTGTAAAGCTGACAAAAATCTCACCAGGGCTGTTAACCCCCAGGCATGCCTGTGAGGCTTCATCTTAATTAGTTTAATGTAAGTGGGAAAATGCTCCTAAATGGAGGGTGATCTTGGGTCCTGGCCTGAGTAAAACAAACAAAGCTGGGTGAACACATGTTCCCCACACCCACACCCCGCTTATTGCTTTCTGATGGAGGCCTCCTCATGCTCTTTCTGCCTCAGTTTCCCTTCCATGCTGGACTGTAACTCAAAAGGCAAGCTCTTCTTCCTTTCAGCTGCCCTTTCAATGTGTTTCAATACAGCAACCAGAAAGGAGCTAAGACACCAAGTGAAGCCTGGTGCGGAGATTGGAATGTCCCACGTGTCCCACGCGCAGATGTGTGGTGCGGAGACTGGGGCATCCCACGTGTCCCACGCGCAGATGTGTGGGCGGAGACTGGAGCGTCCCATGTGTCCCACACGCAGATGTGTGGGCTCCGGTAGCTAAACATCTGGCCAGCTGATGGTGAGTCAGATCTCTGGCCCTCACCCGCCACCTTGAGATACTTTCGAACCAAGCACGGTGCTAGGATTTCTTTTATTTTCAGTGTCAAAAGCAACTTTTCAGGGTGGGCCAGAATCAACCCCCTTTTTCCTCTGCTTCCTACCGAGTTGCCAGTCCCACCCAGTTCAGGATGGAGCCAGGGTTCCCCTCCCATTTTAAAGCATCTTTGATTCGTCCCCCTCCTCCTCCCGACACCCAGGACTTCTCTCTGGTCTCCTCTTGCAAAAGTCAGGGGGAAGAAAAAAAGACCCTAGCCAAATTAAACCCCTGGCGTTAGCACATACTGTAAATGTGTTCCTCCTTTTCCCAGCAGATGGCCCCGGGTGTCATGCATACACTGGATAGGGAAAGGGCTTCTTGGGGCTTCCTATAGCAGGGGACCAACATTTGTAAATGTTGTCTACATACTTGAACAGCAAGCATCCCACCAATTTGCAGGATGCAGGCTCCCATCATACCCAGCGGCAAGGTTATTGAATTCTTCTGCATCCTTACAAAAGAAGCTCTGCTTGCTTTATCCGTTATTGGGAGATGGAGTACGGACCCTCCCAACAGGAAGGTGAGCTCATCAGTCTCTCCTGTAACTCCATCAGACAACACTTTACATATTTTGAGACAATTCTATTAGGCGAATACAGATTGGAATTGTGTCTTCCAGGGAAATTGACCCATAAATCATACCACACCGACGCTCTCTGCTAATGACTTCTTTTTTTCTGTATTGCAGCCTATTTTTGCCTGATATTAGTTAGCACAGCGATCCTGCACTAAGTGGTTAATTGCATGGCCCACTTTCGCCCATGCCCTCACACCCAGATGTGCTGTTCTTCCCCCAAACACAGCTGGATCCTTTGTGCAATGCGAGGTTGCACTGGCTTCTTTTTGTTTCATTTGTTTTGTTTTATGCATTGCCGAGTTAAGTCCATTTACACTTACTGTGCTCGTGCATGTTCTGTGTTTCTTTCATCTTAGCTTTAGCCATCTGCACTCCCATCGTCTCATGTGTATGTATGTGTGTGTGCGCGTCTGTATGTGTTTAGGCACATGTGTGTGAACATGCACATGATGGCTAGAGGTTGATGCAAGGTCTCTTCTTCAACTGCTCTCCACCTTATTTTTTGAGGCGGGGTCTCCCCCTGAAGCTGAAGGCTGCCAGCCTTGCTGAGATCTCCAGAGTCCTCTGGTCTCTGCCTCCTGGGTGCTAGGATGACAGGTACGTATTTCCATGCCTGGCTTTTTACACAGGTTCTAAGGGGGGGCCCGGACTCAGACCCTTGTGTTTGTAGAGCTGTCTCACCTGCCTTTGTCATGTAAACACGTGACAGATGTTTAACGGCACAACTTTATTGTCAAGATTCACAAGTTTGGACCAGCCATCTCACCTTAGTTCTCAGTACATCTATTGAAAAGATGACAACAGCAGCTGATGCTGGAGAGCACCGTGGGAACTAGGCATGTGACTATTTGAAGACACAAATTTTCAGAAGTACCAG